>NW_017720317.1:0-15501 GCF_001865875.1 Lupinus angustifolius | reverse complement strand
TATAAATAAATAAGTATCTATTATTTTCTTAAATAATGAAAAGTTGTGTGAAATTCTTTTGTCATGTACAAAGAATTACTTGAGTAAGAAGTCAACTTACTAGATTTATAGATTATAGTGAGAGGAGCTAGCCAATGAGTTGTGAATCATTGACTTTCATTAGGAAAATTCATGATTTAGTTTTAACATATATTAGAGTCATATCATGACTTTAGAATGGAAAATAATGAATTAGAAACTTAGTTGTAGGTTATGCACAGTTTGGGATTTACTCGTTTTCGAGTAAATCTATTGTCACAAGACCTCGTCCGAAATAGCATGAGGGACCTTATGGGTACTATAAGCTAATAATATGTTATTAGTATTGAGTTTTTAAATACTTATACAGTCATTAGTCGAGTTATGAGTTTTAAAATATAACTCACAATTTTCTGAAAATTGTCAATGAGCGTGTTGATAGCTTTGCCTGTGAGTACTTTAACGCTTTTCTGTTAATCCTATAAGGGTATAGACTATCATATATAATCATCTAGACAATATTTAACATTGACATAAGGTCTATAAAATAACAACCATGCATGTTAGGTAACTTAAGTGTAAGTAACCACCTTCAATGTAATTAAGGGTCATTAACCCTTTGATTATTTTTGGTTTGGGCCATAAAATCACTATGCTCAACCCCTAATCCTTCCCCACTCTATAAATAAGTGGATGGGGTGGGTGGAATTCGAATTCCATCCTCACCACCAAGAATTTGGATCCTCTCCATAGAGTCCATTACTGGAGAGTCCATTACCATATTAAGATCATGACACATGGTAAAAATAAAAGTCCAACAGTCCTAGTTTTAATTCATTTTTTAATAAAATAAATTATAGTTATTGTTTCCCCTTAAAATCCAGTACTGGACTCTCCAGTACTGGAGAGGAGTTGGACTCCACCACCAACACACAAACCCGCTATTCTCCTTCCTTGTTCTTCTTCGTTGCCAAGAAGCTCCTATGGGAGAGGAGCTCAATTTTTTTGCATCTTTATCACATGCAAAGGGTGCTTAAACCTAATTGATGTATTTAGAATCCAAATTTGATTTTAGATTTTTTTTTAATTATCTCATTATAACCTCTGAAATTATGTTCTAAAAATTCAGTTCTAGTAACATGTTGATTAAGCTAGTTACCTTGTTGTTTGAGTTTTCTTCATCGATTTGAATTGTTCTTGAACCATTGAACTCCATTTTCATTTTCCATGTAAGTTCCTATATGTTTTCTACTAAGTCTCTCTATAAAGGGCATGAGAAATCATCAAGAGATCAAGCCTATGTTATCACACTTACAAACTCAATGGAGGATCCATGAATGATGTTGTAGCAATGTTTTCAGAAATGAAAAATTATCTACATGCATGTGTCTCAAACTCCTTGGAAAAATGATTGTAACTTGTTTACCATCTGTAATGTGGGTCGTGATTTTTTTCTCGAGTAATTGAGGGTCATCTAATTCAGCCCCAAACAGCTAGGTGCCAAGAGATGACTAGTTGGTGGTTACGATGTTGTAGTGTATGTATGAGTCATTGAAACTAAAAATTCATTGCCTGCATGTCATGTGATCATCCTTTAGATTTTGTTTCCATGTGTTTTTTATTCCTATTCTGATTTTGGGTTCTTTTCTTGGGTGATTGAAGTTAATGAACTCAACCCCAACATCGTATCATTCAAAACACTAGTTTGGTGTTAATGAAATTGTGTAAACTTCCAACCTTGAATTTGAGTGTAAATGTTACCCATGAACTCAAATTTTGAAATGAGTGTTTAATCCTATTTGCTTTTGGTGTTTTAGTTCCATTTATTATGTGATTAGAGCTCAGAAACTCAGCCATCCATTCTTGTGCTTGAAATAAACTCAAATTTATGGTTTATGTGATAATTTGAATTATAAGTCATCAAATTGAGTGAGGGTAGTACCTATGACCTCAATTCTTTAATGGAATGTTGATTTCCTTTTTTTTCATGAATAAAACCCCTGGTCTCAAAGTGTTGGTAGTTAATAGGTTCATCCTCTCTATCTTGTACTCCAAGTAAACACATCTTGCTTGACATCCAAGTATGTTTTGTTCTATTCTTGCACAAATATTCTAGATCACAAAGGGTATGCTATAGAAATTACAAACCCAAAGTGTTGTTAGGCTTTAATTAGCTTATTTTTTATATGAGATTTTTTAAGTTTGGATAAGTAGGGAGTAAGTTATGCCCTACTTACTAAACTAGTTTCTATTGTCTCCAAAACTGTGATCGTCATAAAGATCACTTTGAAAATATGACTTCCAATCATAATCTTAGAACATATAAGTACATATCTTTTTACTTATCAAAAAAGCTTTCCAAATTGATAAATTTCTCTCAAATTATTAAGTCATTTGAGACTTATGCTTGTTTTATCAAAATAGATTATATCCTAGACTAGTCCTGAAAGAAGTTATAGTGATCTATAAAGATACCTTAAAAAATATGTCCTCCAAATCCTAAATCCAAAACCTTAAAATACCTAAGTTTTGCCTTGATCAATTTTATTACTAAATTGACCAAGAGTACCTATTTTTCGTTTAGCCATCTAAGAGTTATGCTCTCTACCCTAAAGTAATATTTTGTTGCCTTATAGTTGAAAGTCATGGTTAGACATTACTTGATGATCAACCTAGAACTCCTAGCCTGAGTGTTGACTTCTATTAAAACTAATTTCATATGAACAAAAATGGACAAAGATTTCATTATGTGAAAGTATCATATGATTTCCATGTATGAGTCAAATCCTATAAACCATTCTTTGGAGTTGTCCAGCTTATGTGGACATCACATGTCTTCGAAATTGAAATGATTATAACTTGAGTTATAGTTACTCTTTTATAATAATTCCAAAAGATATGGAAATCATATTCAACCTAGTATTGTTTTGCCCAATTTTGAGAGCTCAAGTTAATCCTACTGTCTCTAGTGCACATGTCAATATCTTACTATTATGAAGAATTCATCTCTAAGCCCAACCAAGTCTAGTAAAAAATTGGCTATGTAGTGCCAATAAGATTTTATCGTGCCTGATTAATATTCCATGTATTCAAATGAGATGTTTGAATATATTCTCATGCCCATAACTAGAGTAGGACAATTCTAGCTAATTTCTAATAAAGCTATAAAACTGTGACATGATACAGGCAAACTCCGAAAGGATATTATTAATTTGGAAAAAAAGTATAAGTGTGGAGAGAAGTTCTTTTATGTATGAGTTTAGAAATGATACCAAAGATAATTGTGCACCTCTAAGTTAGGCGTAAGGCAGATATAGTTGAATATTATTAATGTGGTCGTGAGTAACTGGATATTGAGATCTTTTGACTCGTAAATTACTTATTTGAGATTGAATGAATTTTATTTCGTATATTACTTGATGTTGGATATGTGATCTTGTTTGGATATGCATGATTCTTTGTTTATCTTGAGAATTCAAATGACTGGTATGATTGATAGTATTTTGATGGAATGATTGTGTGATGGTTCAAAGCAATGTGAATTAGCTATATGCTTGATATGATTGCTCAATTCTGATAATAAAATCATAATTGATATGACTAATTAAGGAAATTATATTGGTGTTGAGTGAGTATTTTCTGAATGGATTGATTATTTAGAATGTTGAATTAACTATTGTATCATGATATGAAATTGTAATTATGCATTTACATGACATGGCATATGAATATTTTGGAATGAGGAATGAAAAGAGAATAATGTAAAGAAGGAAATGGAAACTATTTTACTGAAATTCGCTGACGGTGACAAAGGGCGGTGTCAATAAAAATAGGCGGACGTCCAGGCAGGATCTCCACCTCATTAGGGTTAGAATCCCCGCCTAATATTACTATGACCGACAAAAAATATTTCTAAAAAGAAAGAGAGAAAGGAATTACCGAGTTATTGAGAGTCGAAAACTTTGAAATAAAGGGTTGATGGCCAGATTCAAGTATTATGCGAGCTCGGCGGGTGACAATTTCTCTGAAAATTCAAAGTGAAGAAGAATGAAGAGGATAGCCCCTATTTATAGGAGGAGGGTTAGGCTCAGGCCATACCCGAAGCCCAACCTAATAGCTCATCTCATTCATCCATAACCACTCGAAGACGATCCAACGCTGGTTCAACAAATGAGGAGGAGAATCTGAAATGAACAAACGCGTCGCTTCAACACCCGAGGTTACCAAGTGGGACGCTACCGGCCCTTCATGTGTCAACCAAGAGCAGATAACCATCAAGACCTACCCCCTACACCTAGATACTAGCCACCCCCATCAGATCGGAACATCCCAAGTCTACCAGCCCGATCCACTTTCGACCGACCTGATAGATTGGGGGCAACTGTTCCACCCTAGATAAATCTAGGTTGTTCCTAATCTGCCCTGGACATATGGCTTAACCTAATCATCTCTTGTTCACCCGCCTTAGGTGGGTCAGACTCACTACAGGTGCCATAAATGTTTTTGACGCGCCATTAATGCCTCTAACTCGTCATTTAATGACCGTTGACCCTGCAATCAATGCACCGCAGGCTCGTCTTTAATGCAAGCTAATGTACCACCTGTCACGCCGCCTACACATTCCACCTACCCCCAACAGTCCAATAATTGCAGACTTGCAGGATGTACAAGGACAATCCGACATATCCCCATTGTACCCACCATGCACACACCAATGGTCAGATACCACATCAGCAACTTCAAACTCTATAAATAGAGGATCTCACACAAGGAGTATAATTAATTATCATTCTCTCATTTATTGCTTGCACTTATTGCTATTCCTCTAACTTCTCTCTTATTTACTCCAACTCTCTCTCTAAAGACTCTATATTTTCTTGATCGTCGGAGAACCTTTTCAGGTACCTCCCCTGGGCCCTGGTGGGTCTAGATGACATTCCGACCAAGACTTCTGATCATCTCCATTCTACTAGGCATTCGATACCAACCATTCTTGTTCAAATACTAAAGAACAACTAGCTATATCTATAGTAAGACCCAACATATACCTTTGTCACATTTTACCATCATCTTACACAATAACGGCTACCTCATCATTTGTATCTCAACAATTCACTTGCACATGCCTTCAAGTTTTGCTTGTTGCTTTTTGCTAGGGCAAAGTTGACTTTTGGATGGTTATGAAGAAAATGGAAAGGTATGGAAATCATGAAATATACTTATGAGATGACTTTAAAGTCTTTCATATATCTTTCTTCTCCTCTAAAATTTAATTTACCAACGAATTCTAAGGATCTATCCGCGAGTCAGACTTTAGAAGGAGATAAAAGATAAAAAATGTCTGAGTCATGAAATAATTTGTGAAAAAATGGCTCTAAAGCCTTTCATTTTTCTTTATTCTCCTCCAAAATCTTACTCGTAAACCTATCACGGATATCCTGGTGAGCATTCAACAAAATTTATAAGGGGAAATTGCCCAAACCCCACCCCACACATACAAAGATGGCCATTCTTGGGAAAGTAAAATCAGCATGATATACGAAAGCAGATTATGATAAATGTAATATAGGATAACCACAACCAAAGCATGTTACTAAATCGGCAAGCCGAGGTAACTACACAATAGACACATGACATTGATATTGACATGGAGAATAGAAAAAACACCCTACTATGAATTGCAGAATGTAAGAATCCAGCAACTACTCTCTTCCCAATCGCATAATGTTTTTTTACCTAAAACATTGAAATTATGAAACCAGGTGAGATACTGCACCAAAAAAGAAACTTCAACTACAACAACACCCAAGCCTTTTGGGTGAGGTTAGCTACCTAGATCAAAGGAAACTGCATCAAAATCATGTCCACAATCAAACCACTTATATCTAAATCATTTTTAATTCCCTCTAACTATTGGAATAGCCTTCATGTAATCTAGAGACTTCCAAAACAACAAAAGCAATTCCCAGATCAACACTCCAATCTATTTTCACTGTAACGGAAATATCAATAAAGAAAGATGACACATATTTAGCAATAGGACCCTATTCTAATCCCACCAAAGGAACTGATCACAATTCCAAACCACTGCGTGTAAACAGAGTGATCTACATAGGTATCATATAACCCTCTACAAAAATACAATTCCAGCATCAATACCACCAAAACAACATTGGCAGAACCTATTTAAATGTTGTGATTCAGCCAATTCCCTGAAAACTGATAATTTGAATTCCATTGGAATTTATACTAATTGAAAAGCAACATTCCTTACACGAAATCGGTCTGGCCAGTGCACACATGTATCACATATCAAAAGGGGAAGGAACTGGGATCGCCTATATAACAGCAAAAGTAAATTTCTAGAGAATAGAGTCTTACAAGATATACTAAAGCTCAAATTAGCAGTTTCTAGCAGGTAAATGATACTATCTTACTTCAGAACACAAACTCTCTGGTTATAACATCCCCCATTCCATTTATTTGAAAGTTCAAGTAACCATAATTTCCACAAGATTCATTCGCATAAGACTGTTCTAAGATGAATCTATCTAAAGTGGACAGGAAAAAGTGCATCTATCCTTAATCATCTAGCCTTAAATGTTTTATTGAGACTATAAATTTATGCACTCTATTAGAGGCACATACTTTTTGCTCACTTTAATACAGGAGCACATCTTATATCGAACAGTTTGAATCACTGTATTAGCCATCAATTATGATCGGTCATAAAAATACTTTTAATTAAACTTTTTAACTTAAATATTATTTTTTTCAACCAATCATAACTTATAGTAGTGACACAAACTATGCAACAACAAATGAGCTCCCCTTTTAATACATAGTTACATGATCCTCTGGTTTATACCAAATTATTTGTCTCCCTCCCGTATGAGTGATAGGCACGAGTAATTATACTTTACAGACAACTAATAGATATCATGGAATGATAACGAAGAAAAAGAAAAGATCAGGCACACTTCTCTCCCAAGATTTACATCATTTCATATTATCCCTTCAATATTATTGGTCAGAAATTATAAAATTAATATATATTAAACTCACGTTTCACTTTTCTGACAATAAGAAAGGATACATAGATCGGAGTACTAACTTTGGGATATCAGTTGTGGCTAAGAAAAGATCTAACAATTCATAAGAAATTTATTAGCACAACAAGGTACTAATACTCACATACATGAACGGTGACTATGGGAACAATATACATTCCAGACATAAAATAAGAAGGGTCTAATTAATAGCACATCCATTAGCCATAACAACAACCCTTCTCTCTGCTCCCTTCATACATAGCAAACCCAAAAAAAGAAACAAAGCATACATCAAGAAATACGAAAACAAAGGCACAGAAATCTAAAAAATTCAGGATTCATATAGCGAGCGATGATGATATCACTTCTTGAGGCTACCACGAATCCCAGGTTTAGGTTTCGAAGATTCTGCGACAGCAACGGTGGCGTGAAGGTTGGTAACCTTTGCTTCCTCAAAGGGAATCTTTGGATGGCGAGCATCATGATGAATCTGCATCGACTTCACGTCAGGCGCCGTGACCTTGCAGTGAGGGCACTCAAACTTGGCGTGTCCGCCTTTATCGAGGCCGGTCCGATCTACAAGGCCGGCTTTCCCGCCGCCCCTGTTGGTGGTTGCGGCGTCAGCCTTGGCGGCGATCTCCTTTGCCGTGTGCTTCTTCGGCTTCGCTTTCCCAGTCATGGCTTCAGAACCCTAACCTTTTAATTGATGATTATTTTGGGTAAGCCTTGGGATTGAGAAAACCCTAACTTCCACCCTTGAAGAATGATCAAATTTGTTAATTAAATAGAGAAGTGAGGGATAGGGATTGATTCTTATCTGTAACGCATTTGTTCCAGTACATTTGATATATGAGCTTGGTGGCAAATGTTGCTTTCATTGGAGGTAAATGCATTGCTTAATGCTTTGTTAGTTTTGTCCAATGTAATTGTGACATGTCATTTATGTAAAGTTATGCTTACCGCAGTTTACTAAATTCCTAAAGATTCCCAGCCACTTATCTTGTTTTTGGACAATTTCCATTGTGATAAAATACAAGGTTATTAGAATTTAGAGCCAGGTCTGTCTTAGGCATGTGCGATAGGCCATGCTCATCTAAGCTCATTAATATAAAAACCAAGGGAGTGTTTGTTTGGGGTATGGATTTATAATCTTGAGGATCATATTGTTACTAATGTTATTATCTCATATATGTTATTCTTGGTACATTCAGTTATATGTTTTGGTTGAAATTTGTATTTCTAGTAAATCTTTGTTGATATTTATGAGAATAAATTGAGATTATGTTTGTTTATGATGTGTGTTCCTAGAAATAGATGGTATAATTATCAAAATATCACTATTCTAAAAATATTATTCTATTTATTATTCTAGTTATATAGTTGAGAAAATAATATCAACATTTTTTTAATACTTGAATATAATTACAAAGTCAAAAAATTTCTATTTGATTACTTATCTAGTAAGTATTTAGTATAAAAAATGTCTTTTAGTTATTTATACTAACCTCAAATGGAGGAGGAATCAAGAAATTTGAAGAATCAATATAACATATATAGAAATTTAAGAATATAATTGACAAAATACATAACATTTTTAACATAAATAAAAATTAAGCATTATCTCTTCATCATAACGTATATTTATAATACATATATGACATATAATTATATAAATCCAGATAAAAAGAGGAATAAAACATTAACATAATTGGAAAATTACAATTCATAGATGTGGGAATGAAACATTCTCAAGTTAATCAATCGGAATAAGAAAGCATTGAAATACGAGAATATATTTTTCTTAGGAAAGTTTTATACTTGGTAATATTTTTACAACTGGAAACAAACACATCTATATATTATTTCTAACCACTATTTCCTCGAATGTTTTTTATAAACTGAAACAAAAGCCAAAGAGCCTATTTTTTGGTATTGTTTCAAAAAAAAAGTAAAAATTGTAATTTTATATTAGGAAATGATATTTAACATATAGAGAAGTAATCGACTTGATTTCTCAAAATTAATTGTTTTTTTATTTTGTAATGATTCCAATGACACTCCTTAACAAAATAATTTTTTTTTATTGAAACAAGGGAAATGTTTATAATGTGTTTGAGACAAGGTATTGGAGATAGAAGGAAGTAGGGAAATATTTTGATTAAAATCTAATGTGGGTTGAAAACTTTAAGGGATGGAAGGGAAATAATGTTCATACAAGGTTTTTCAAACAATTTGCAAAATATTTTCAAGAATTTAAAAATAAAAATGTTATAATATTTGACTTCTCAATTACATAATCAACCAGGTAGAGGAGAACTGTGGCTTTAGGTTTATGACGCATCCCTTGAGTCATCAGGTTTGGCCACAGGATAAACCCCAAATAACATTACGGGAATGAAAACCAATGGGGCGAATGTCTCCTTTCATGAGAAGATGTTAGTAGATAGACAACTAGTTCTGATGATGGAGGAGATGAATCTCACTACAAAGAGTTTGTCACATGTGGAACTAATACTTGGTGGCTTACAAATAATAAAAAAATACTACTTATGTACCAATCACATAATTCTAAGCTTCTCGAGTGCAAACATTGTTGCTAACATTTCCTTTTCATTGTGGCATAATGTGTTTAAGCCTCGTTTAAAACTTTGTTGTCATTGAAGGATGGGGATCACCTGTCCCAACTTGGTGTCCACGTTCTTGTCTCATTCTACTATACATGTGGATATAATATATTATTTTAATAAAATAAAATTAAAATAAAGTATTATTTTTGACTTGTTGGAAAACACTAATTGGTCCGGGACATGAGACATGAACTTTTCTAGGGACAAAGGATCCTCTTCCGTCATTGAAGCAGTCCCTAGGTAGTGCACGCAACTGTCTTCATGTACCTCCCTTAATACATAATATGTCATGTCCAGCCTGATGTGCTTGAGAAGTGGGGTTGAGAAACCTCGCCGATATAGAGACTTTTGGACCAGGGTATACAATGAACTATATAAGAGGAATTATTGCCTTTCTTTTTTGCCAGTCTGTAGGTCTCCCTTTAGTAAATACTTTACGATAGGGTCGGTCCAATGAGTTGGGGTATCTACTTGATTTTTTTCCATGATTCTTGGTCGGAGGATGGTTCTTGGATGATGGAGCGGTTTCTACCCAAGCTCTTTGTATTGGCCAACTATGAGAGGATGTCAGCCCAAGCATTTTATTCTCTAGGGACATGGCGGATAGTTGTCTCTTCAAGTTTGGACATCAACTCTTTCACCTTAGTGTGGAACTTAGCCAAGCGAGGATCCTTGGTTTGATACTATTCGCCCCGACTTCCCTAGCCAACTGTATACGGACTATGCAAGTTGTTGAAAGGGTTTTCTCGGGCAACCTGGGTCCAGCTTGTCCTTGCAAGTTTTATTTGAGTGATGAGTGATGAAAAATTTATTGAGTGATTGGTGACTTTATTTATTTAATCTCTTTTGGGTTCCTTTTAACCATACCATAAAGGTTGATCTCTTTTTATTAAGTTATTCATATCATTTCTTATGAAAGATTAGTATCAAAGAATAAAAGAATAAAGTTAGAAGTTAATCGTATCACTTCTTTAGAAGGGTTGGTATAAAGAATAAAAGAATAAAGCAATAAATAAATTGTTAGATGCGGAAAAGTAAATGACTGAATATAAATAAACAAAATAAAGAGTTAGTAGTTAGTTGCGGAATGTAAATGACAGAAAATAAATGTTAGTTGCAGAAAGTAAATGACAAAAAGTAAATGTTAGTGGTTAGATTTATTAATTCATTACTCTTTTATTTTCAAGTAACAATCCATTGATTAAATTGCACTTTTTATATGTTGTTTCTATTCACAAAGTTACAAATCATGAATTGATGTGAACTTTTGTGAATAGATTATGTTTTCAACAAATAAAATTTATTGATAACACTTTACTATTTACACTTGAATCTCTTTCAAGATTCAATTATAGTATAGTTTAGGGTTATGTCGAACCACAAGGAATTGCCTAATAGAAATGTACTCATACTTTCTATCTTTTATCAAAAGTAAGAATTTGACAAATAAAGTTGTTTTGGTGTTTTTATGAAGTAAGAAACATGAAAAAATAAAGAAACTAAGTATTTACAAATTCAAGAGGAGAATATGGTTAGAATAATGGAATAATGTCTTAAACAATATCAACGTTAGAATTTATGCAAGTTATGTGTTATACTTTGGTTAAATCATACACCATGTCTTGTCTTTCCACCCAGTGTCCTGGCCTAGAAAAGATGATTTTCAAACCTTATATAATATATTAAACAATCATTAACGACCACTCATCGGAGCAAGTTGTCACACCCTACTTCAGGCTCTATTAACATTGTTTAGCCTTGAATACAAGTTGCTTAAAATAGATGTTTTGAAATGGCAACTGAACTAAGGAGTGTGTTATACATTTAAGTTCATTTGTCAACACTTTAAGAAGAAGCATTTTTGGATATTTTAATCAAGTTTTAGGTGATCAATCTAAAAACGCATTAAAAACTTCTTAAAGAATCAATATAACCAATATAATAACTTGTATAAATGAAGAAGATAAAGAGTACAAGAACTTACACTGTAGTCCAACTTTAGGAGCATTACCATCCATCCAAAGATTAGATGCTTTTGGTTCCAATTGAGGTTACAAAATCATGTTTTTGCACCTCATTTGCCAACTCCATTCCCTTTGAATTTATGTGAATTAAAAGCCTAAGAGCAGCCTAAAAGAAAAGAAAACGAAATAGGAAAAGGAAGAAGAAATTACAAATATTTACAATGTATAAAAGTGGTGAAATGACTTCTCCTTTATAGGCTAAGTGAGGGGAGGTTAGCCCCCCTTTAGGGCCGCCCTGCACCTAACCAGGGTGGTTTGGTACTCCCAAAGCTGGTGGGTCAGCAGCTTGTCACTTCTTGGACAACTAGCTTTGACAGCCTATTGTGGGCAAGGTCACATGCATGGTGACATCTCCTACTTGCTTGGTCAGAGCATAGGTTATGCATGAGGTCATGTACTTGGTCTTCAAGTAAAGAATAGGCAAGTTGCTTGGTGAATTGACCAAGCTTTCTTCATGGTTGGTTTTGGTGCACGTGGTTAGGCGCCTAGCTCATTTGGTCCACGCCTGGATGTTGGCCATGTTTCTTCTTGGTGAAGGAACCTACCTTTCTTCAAGCCGAAACAACATTTTTTCCATGGTGCTTGAATTAATTTTGGTTGGTTATTTGGAACTTTGGGCATGATTTCTCCAAGGCACGGTATCTTTCTTCACGTTGAAGCATTCTTTAATAAAACAAGCTAAGCACTTAGCATACTATGCTTAGCTTGTTTGTTTTGAGTAATTCATTTTTGTGCTTTTGGCTTATGATTTGGCTTGTATTCTTGTCTATCTTTTTAATTCATTTCTTTTTGAATTAATTTCATTTTGATTCAATTTCCTAAAAAATTCAAAGAAAACTTGAACAAGAGGTGATGAAAAATTATTTTATTCAAACATACAAAATTTATCTAAAAAGTGTTGAATTAAGTTGGATTTTACATGTTTGTATAGGATAAATACCCTAAAATGAATAGAAAAATTAGGCATTTTTTGCACTTATCACAAACTTCTTATTCGGCCTTGTTAATATATGTAGGGAAGGTAAAGGTCAAGGAATTCTCTATCGTCATACCCTTTTGAATAGGAAAAGATCGACACTACACTTTATTAAAGAAAATAAGTCATCAAACTCTACTTATTCAAATTTATGTAGATGATATTATTTTCTGTTTTACAATGATGACTTATGTAGTGAGTTTGATAAGATGATGCAAGGATAATTCAAAATATTCATAATAGGAAAGTTGAATTACTTTCTTGGAATTTAGATCAAACAAATGAAGGATGCCATCATTGTAAATCAGTCCAAATATTTCAAAGACTTACTCAAAAGGTTTGAGATGGACGAATGTAAAACAATTGTCACTCCTATGGGATCAAACACATATGTTGACACTAATGAAGTTGGAAAGTGCATTGATATAACGAAGTATCAAGGTTTGATCAGTTCCCTTCTTTATCTTAAGCTAGTAGACCTGATATAATTTTTATTGTGTGTCTATATGCTAGATATCATTCAAAACCTAAAGAGTCATATCTATTTGTTGTAGAAAGAATTATGAAATATTAAAAATGAACAACAGATGTTGGAATATGGTATCCTATGGGAAGTATATGTATGTGACTTTGTTGGATATTCGGATTCAGATTTTGCTGGTTGCAAAACTAAAAGAAAAAAGTACTAGTAGAATCTGCCACATTCTAGGAAATGTCGCAGTCTCCTAGTCATGTATGAAACAAACCTGTTTTCATTGTGCACTGCGGAGGCAGAGCAGACAACAACAGGTAGTTGTTGTGTATAAGTGTTGTGACTCAAAAAAATATTATGTGATTATGGTCTAGATTTAGGATGCATTCTCTTGAAGTGTGATAACACTAATGCTATAAATCTCACTAAGAATCCAATTATGAATTCTCGAACCAAGCACATAGATATAAGGCATCACTTCCTTAGGGATCATGTTCAAAAGAATGAAGAACATTTAGATTTTTTTGAAACTCATCATCAACTAGCGGACATATTTACTAGACCCTTAGCAGAATAACATTTGTACAAAATAAGAAGAGAATTAGACATATTAGATGAAACAGACTTATCTTAAACCATCCTTCATATGTATATGTTTAAATGTTTGGTTAATGATAATATTTGTATCACTACTTGTTCTTATATGTGTTTATTTTACAATTTCAAAAAGAATTGGGCATGTGATCGATTATCCTAGTTGGGAAACTGATTACAATCTATTGGGGTACTTGAAAAATTGAACGTCTGAGGGTAGAAATCAATTACTCTCATCTTCTTCCACCTTCCAAACTTGTTTTTCACATCTCCCATAACCCAAAAATCTTCATTTCTTGATCATTTTTCTTGAGATTTGTGGCTAAATACTCTACATTTTAAACTCTAAAAACATTTTAACCACAAATTTCAGTTTTTTTGCCCAAAATCAAGAAACTCCAAATTTCAAATTCTTGAAAACCTAATTTTCTAAAACTCAAAACCATAGCTTCCTCTTCTAGAACCAAGAAGCCATATTCTAATACTTCTCAAAGAGGTCAACCAAGAGCTCTTTCCACTAATCCTCTAGATTTTCCAATGCTTCTATCAAACAATGAACAATAGGCAATATTTGGGAGTAATTTCTTCGATGATAACTGATTGCTCCTAAGTATGGTAGGTCAGATTATTTTGAATTTGAGCAATTTCAATTCCATGAATTCCATAGGCAACAAAATCTCTATGATATTTTTGTTGAAGGGAATTCCTATTACCTTAAACTAGGGAGGGTAGTTTACTATAATCTGAACGTAAGGAAAAATAATTTATTTGCATATGTCAAAGGACGATAAATTTTCATGTGCTTGAAAAACTTCTGTTGAGTTTACTCGAAAATACCACACATTGGTGCTGAAGTCGGCTTTGGACTTCATTTTCCATGGGAGGAATCCGATGGGAAGAAATTTCACTACTTTATGTGTAGATTTACTCAAAGGGATATTGAAAGCAAAAAAGCAAAGGATAATGGTTGAGTCTGTAAATAATCGAGTTATCCTCTTTGTTGAGAATCTCGCTCTTGATGATTGATTGTTGTATTATTTTAAAGCTATGTTGTAGTTCTTAGGTTTTCCGATCATTCTCAAATTAATGATATGGAACTACTACTCATGTATGCCATAAAAAATAAGATTATTATTAATTGGGATACCATGATTATGCAACACGTGTGGTCATTTAGGGGCAAACATAGTCCATTACCTTGTGCTATTGTAGTTACTATCATACTTAAGCATTTTGGTATCTCTACTGATGGAGAATCCAAGATAGAGATAGATGCTAGGGATTGCAAGATCAACGTGGATTTAATCCATAAAATGAGTTTCTTTCACGACCCGAATGCTCTGGTTTTGAAGAATCGAAATGACTAACTTCATACTCCTTTAGAGATCCCTGCTACTAAAAAACCTAACTCTCAACCCTCCCAATTTCAATTCAATCTATCTTCATCATCCAACAAGCCTACCAAATGGATGATTGTTGAAAGGGTTTCTCGGTGTTTATTTTATTTTAGTTGGGAGTTTTCTTCTCTCAACAAATCGTCCTGAACACAGTGTCAATTTGTTGAAAGATTAATACTCTCATTTTCGTTATGTCCTTTTTGTAAGTAAGAGAACTCGGTTTTATTCTTTGTTCGCCATCTCGGCTTTGTTGAAATAAATTCCAACGTCGGTATAATGGTTTCAAGAATATTCCAGTTACAACTTATTTTCTTAGTAATCATGTGAATAAGTCATTCCTT
>NW_017720316.1:0-22252 GCF_001865875.1 Lupinus angustifolius | reverse complement strand
AGGCAGGTCAGCTCAGCGGGGCTTGTTCCACGCTCAGCTGCCTAGTTGAGCACCTTGGTTTTCTTGACTTTTGTTGCTTTTTGACCATGAATCTTTTCTCTTCTTTTCTTCATTTTATTTCCTACAAAATACATAAAAAGGCAATACAAACACAAATATACCAAATTGTGATATTTTATACAAAAAGTATTGTTTTAAGTTGGTTTTTCTCAATTATGCTTAAGATAAGTGCCATAAAAGTGTATGATTTTTAGGTATGTTTGGCACATATCAATGATCATGGATGAGTTGATATCTCTTTGAGGCTACATCAGTATAAGGATGGATGCTCTTGATTCTAAAAAATAACAAGTCGAGGCTAAACTCAAATGTCCATCAAATCAACTGGATTACATGAACATTGATAATTGTAAAATTGTGTTGTTGTTGGTCTTATGTTTTTTACCTTTTCATTATGTGGTTGTAACCATTTGATATTATTTATGGTTATGTATGAACATTGTTATGCTTCAAATGTTAAATGTTATTTGCTTCAATGGTTTATATATATATATATATATATATATATATATTCTAAGTAGTATTCATTTCTTTTTTCATAAGATCTAACCATGGCATAAACAATATATCTTGTGTGCCTATTATGCATATATATGTGCCTATGAAAAATTTGGATTTTCCTTCTTTTTGATGAAGTCAAAAATGGGAGAAAAATTGGAGTTATTTTTTTATGGATTTAAATTTTTTAGGGAAACTTATTCTAAAACAAAGAGGGTTATCCAAGATAGGGGAGCATACATAAATGTACATGATACTGTATGCAAATAAAGAAAACTCAAATTTCAACATGGTATTAGTTTGTCATCATTAAAAGGGCGAGATGGTAAAGAAGATCTTGCTCCTAACCTTGACTCAATTTTGACGAAGACACCAACATCACAAAAATTAGTAAAAGGATGAAGATCTTGAAGACTTAGAAGCATGCTCAATACAAGATCAAGTCTTATCAACTTTCTAAGATATGTACTTCTATCCTAAAGTCTTTTGCTTTAAAGTATCACCAAATTCTCATAGGAAATCTTTTTGAAAAAGTATTAAACTTGGTTTTTCGAATGATCTTAAACTTTCAAAAACCAGAGTAACAAGTTACTCGAACAGAGTACGAGTTATTGTGACAGAGTAATCGATTCCCCAAACTGAGTAATGATAAGTGTCAAAATGTACCTAATTTCTAACACTTTTTATGGCACTTATCTTGGTTAATAATGCCTAAAACCCGACCTATAACTCACTTTTTGAATAAAATATATATTGTACATAAATTCACCTTCTACCCAATGAGTGGTAATATATTAAACAAGGTTTAAAAATTATCTAACCTCACACGAGCTTGGGAAGGCTAGTTATGAAATGATGTATGGTTAAATAAATCACACGAAAATAACTTACATAAATCTAATTACTTTGTTATTGAAAAATTTAAAATACTTTATATTCATGTTTCCAAACCACTATTCCTCACTTGAAATGTATATATTTAGTTTTACCTTTTCATGCATAAAACAATTTTTGTCACACAAACTGAAACCAATCGACAAATGTGCTTTCTTGTTTATGATTTAGAACAAAAGTGAAAATGCAAGCATGCATCAATGAACATATTGTATATGAAATCATGCATCAATGAGCATATTGTATATGCAAGCATGCATCAATAAACATATTGTATATGCAAGCATGCATCAATGAGAATATTGTATACTTGGATTTTGATGAAGATAAAGATTGACAATAAATATGGTAGATAAAGTTGAAGACAAAAGTTGTAGGCAAAGATCAAGCTTGAAGACATGGACAAACCAACAAATAACAAGTCAAAAGTCAAGACTCAAGTTCATTCAAGCTCAAACATTCAAGACGATCTAGAGACTAAGTGTTTTTATATTTTCTTAGGTCTTAAAATGTTTGATTGGGTAGAGTCTAGACTAGGTGAACCTTAATGGAAGTCTCGAACCTAAAATTCATCATAACTAAAATGAGACTCACATGCATACATACATGATTTACATGCACATGCATAAATGAATGATCATGTGATTTTGATACATTAAATAGAGTTTTAAATCATATATCATTCAAAGTCATGCATCATACTTTTATAAATTATGTAGGAGGTTCATACACATTGAAATATCTTTTTCATAAAATCCTTAATCTATTAAGCTATGCAAAATTTTGAAAAATCGTTAATCGATTAAGTACGGGATTAATCGATTAATGGAAGTTACAGTTTTTGTAATCTTCAATTTTAAAGAATCATTAATTGATTAAGTAGAGTATTAATCGATTAACTGCATTAGAAAACATAACTATATATTAACCCAACTTTTTCCATTTTGCATATGGAATACAGATCATGGAATATAGATCTCACATATATTCAAAAATCACATTGTTCATACACTTTCTTATCCAAAGAGAGATTTTGCTAATTATTTTTGAAAAAGAGAGAAAAGGGAGAAAAGAAAAATATTCAGGAATCTTTAGAGAAAGATTTTCTAGAATTGTATTGTCAAATCTTGTGCAAAGAAATCTTGCATCTCACATTTCTATACTCTGAGTTTGTGAGACTTGTAGAAAGGTTCTTAGATTCTAGAAGGGTGTATATTCAGCACATATTCTCTTGGTGTGTATGTATCACCATTGATAGAGAATTGGTATGGGAAAAATATATCTGAGGTTAGGTTGAGTCTTTAGCTTTACAAAGGTCTTGGTTGAGAGTGATATGCAATTGAGGCTATATCATGAGTAGGTGTTGAGTATCCTAAGAGACGGGTTGGAGCTCAAACCGACGTGAGAGACTTTAGGGCCAAGAACGGAGTGTTTGTAAAGTCATTGGAAGTGTGTTTGTAACATACATTTGATTCCATAGTGAAGAAAATATCCCAAGATCAGAAGGGGAGTCCTAGATGTAGTTTTCACGTGGAGAAAGCAAACGAACCAAGATAAAATCCTCTGTCTCATTCTTCATAATCCTTACCTTTTTACATTTTCGTATTTCTAGATTTACTTAACTTGACATTCATATCATTTGGTGTTATTTGCATATTCTGTTCTATGCATTAACTTTGCATTATCATCTGTATGAGTGTATACAAGCTTAGGTGAATCATGCAGCAAGTAAGTTGTTTAATTTGTGACTACTAAATGTGAGTTTAGAAGATTTATCATTTAAGACACTATTTTCCTTTTCCATGCAAGTGCAATTTTCACAAGTACATATCACATTTAACTTAGTGGTACAATCACATGAAGAGTTAGCATATTTAGTATCTAAGGTTTCATTTTCAATTTTAAGCATATCAATATAATTTTGCAATTCACAAATTTTATTTTCAAGATCTAAAATCAACATTTTTCTATCCATATACTTTTTAGCTAACTTTTATTATCTTCATGCATTTTAACATAAGCATCATAAAGTATATCATATGTGGAAAATATATCGTAATTTGAGATAGAATTAGAGGAGTGTACCTCACTAGGCTCGTCTTGCTCACTTACTTTGCAAGGATTCAGATTTTGAGCCATTAGACATAGCTTGTTTGATTCTTCATCTTCTGAGATGCTTGTTGATGTAGTGTCCTCTTTGGCTGCATCCCAAACAATGTATACCTTCTTAGCTTTGATGTCCTGAGAGTATTTCTTGTTGTCATGTTCAATCTTCTTGAGAGAGGTAGGACATGTGTACCTCATGTGGCCTACTTTCCACTCTTATGGCAAGTTGCTTTATCATTGGGATACTTGCTCATTTTGATTGAACTTTCTTCATCTTCCTTATGAAGCTCCTTGAGTCCTCCATTCTTTCTTAAATACTTTCTGAATATGTTGATGAGGAGGAACATGGCTTCATCACTTACGTCAGAATCAGACTCATCATCATCATATTTCTCCTTTTGACTTCTTGAATGTGATTTTGTCGCTTTGAAGGAGATTTCTTTGATGTTCTCGTCCATTTTCTCATTTAGTGTCAAACATCTTAATTCTATCTCGTGTTCTTGAAATTTGCCAAATGATTTTGTGAGTGTCATTTGTACCGAGTCCTTTAACTCCATGATGGCAGTCACCTTTTGTGGCAAATGATTTATCTAATGCAATGAGATGGATAATAATGTGAGTAAATCGCTTTTGAAAATCAGAAATAGACTCTTGTGAAACATGCGAAATAACTCATACTCATGCATTAATGTATTCAATCTAGACCGTTTGACCTAACTAGTGCCTTCATCGGTGACTTGTAAGGTGTCTCATATATCCTTGGCACTATTGCACTAAGAAATCCTAAACAACTCATCGTATGAAAGTGCAGGGGTTATAATATTTTTTGCTTTCAAATCAAGTTGCACTTTTCTCTTTTCCTTGTTGTTCAAGAGACTTCTTGGTTTCTCTTTCGTTTCTCCTTCCACCATGTATAGTGGAATGAAAGGTCCATATTCTACAACTTCCCAAATGTTTGTATCAATGGTCTCAATAAAATTCCTCATTCAGATTTTCCAGTAAGCGCTCCCCTCGCCACTGAAAACCGGAGGGCGGTTGATGGATGCGCCATCGTCACTAAAAGGGTTAGAAGAGCCCATTCTAAAAGTGCATAGGATCGATGATCTAAGCGGTTAAGATAACATGGTCGTACTAGCTATGATACCACTTGTTGGGTCCCATAGGGCTCTATAACTCACTTAGAGGTTGGTGAATAGGTGATACGGTATACAATTACCGTAGCTGGATAAACAAACAGATTATACAAATGCACTCACTATTTAATCAATTAACACCAGCTATAATCAATTAACTCGTTCTGCATATAATCAATTAACTAAACAACCTAATCGATTATTCAGTTCTTGTTCTATGAAAATAGTTTTCTTTGATCTCCAAGATTACCAAGATTCAACCAAACCTATATGCACTTCTTTTAGCTGATTAAGAACAGTAAAAGCACAAAACATAATATGCAATTAAATCAGAATAATATGCATGTCAAGTTAAGTAAATCATGTAATACATAAATGTAAAGAGTTAAGAGTTGAGAAGAATGAGATATGGCTTTTATCTTTGTTCGTTTGCGGATCCACTTAGAAACTACATCCAGGCCTCCCCTTCGAATCTTGGGAGATTTTTCTTCACTGTGGAAATTATGAGTTCTTTTACAAACAAACATCCAAAACAAGACACATGATGCTCCTTTCTTGGAACCAATGAGCCTCTCACTATGGTTTGACTACTCAGCTCGCTTACTCGGATACTCACTCCTTTCACGACTCTAGCCTCAGCCTCTATTTCGCTCGAACCAAGACCTCTTGCCCTCGTGAAGATACTTACCTAGCCACAGCTAGAGTTTTCCCTAACCAATTCTCTTTCAATGGTGATACTAAACACACCAAGAAAATATGTTGTTGCGTTGTCTAAAATCTTTCAAGTTATTGATGCACCTCAATGTGCAGAATAATCACTCTTCTACAATCTAAGAACCCCTCTACAAATTCACAATCAAAATATAGAAAACGTGAGATGCAAGGTTTCTTTTTACAAAAGATTTGACTATAAAGCTCTTTGGGGATTTTTCTAAAGATTCTCCCTTTTCTCTTTTTCAAAAGAACACTTCAAAAATCTCTCTAAAAATATGAAAGTGAAAGAGCAATGATTTTCAGAACAATGTGAAACATGTTTTTCATGTATGTGTTCTAACTCTATGAAAATATGTTCATGTATGTTATGAAGCAATATGAAAAACTTAGTTTTGTATACAATTCTGTTTTCAGCTGAAGTTAATTGATTATCACTAAATTTAATCCATTAACGAATCTTTAAAACACCAGAAACCATAAATTACAACAACCCTTAATCAATTAAACTCGTACTTAATGGATTAACGGATTTCCAAGAATTCAATACTTAATCGATTAAAATGTCTGTTAATCGATTATTGGTATTACAAAAAGATATTTCAATGTTATAGGAACCTCCTATATGATTTGTAAAAGTATGATGCATGACTTTGAATGGTGTATGAATTAAAACTCTTTTTAAATGCATCGAAAATCATATGATCATGTATGTATGCATGTGCATGTAAATCATGTATGTATGCATGTAAGTCTCATTTTATTTATGATTGATTTTAGCTTGTGATAATTTCATTAGGGTTCATCCTAGCCTAGACTTTTTCTAAGCAAAACATCTTCAGACCTAATAAAGATATAAAAACACTTAGCCTCTACATCTTCTTGAATAGTTTATCTTGTGTGAACTTGACTCTTGACTTTGTTGTTGACTTTGCTGTTTGTTGATTTGTTCATCTCTTCAAGCTTGTCCTTGATATACAATCCTTGTTGTCGATGTTTGTCTTTATCAAACTTTGTCTTTCATCAACCTTTGTCTTCATCAAAATATATATGATGCATGCTTACATACACAATCTACACATTCATACATGCATACATCTTCAAAGAAGAAATGCATTCCTATAGAGTTGGTTGCACTATAGACTCCTAGGAGGACCAGGAATTAGCAATTATGTGTGTGTGGAATTCATTGCAGTGACACACTTAGTAACAAGGTATTTTTTCTCTATGTTTCCCTACTTCTTTGGTGTTCCCACAAAACCCAAAAAATGTTAAAAAAGGAAAAGAGATTTGCAAAAGTTCTGCTCGGATCTCAAAGAAAAGAAAATATAGGTTTTTTTATTGTTTTCTTGTGTTCACTTAATGACCCAATGGGTCTATTTATAGTAAAAAATTAATAATCACTCATAAATATATGATAAACACTCTCACTTATTAAAAAACTTTTATGTACTTTTTAGAGATAAACATCCTAACAAACTTAATTACTTAATTTTCATTTTTTTAACCATATTTTAAGAGGTATTTGTAACCTCTAGATGCTTTATCTTAGGAATATTCTCTCAGTTTTTATTATTTCAATAAACGAAATTAAACACATAATTACAAAAACTAAATCCTAACAACCCAAAAACTTGTTATTTTGTTAATTTTAAAATTATTAATTAAACAATATGTAACAAACTGATAAACATATTTCTTAGATGTTTATCTAGTCATATTTTTATATAAAAATATGGAGATAAATACTAAATTTTACCTCTTTATTTTCGGATTTAATAAACAATGTAGAAGCTATTATTTATATAATTTCAAAATTGCTTAATACATATATCTTTTATGAAAAATTATCTTTTTCTAAAAAATACAATTTTGGGCTTTTGGGTTGGACACAATTGGGTGTTCACATTAACCCACAGACAGTGCTAATGTCCTTTTCTATGGAAGTTTTCCTGCTGGAGGACTGGAATCTAGGCATGAAATCGCTTGAATGTCGCAAGAGTGTAGTCTTGGAGCACCTAGGCGGGTACATGAAGAGATACTTTGACGGTCAAGTCTATAATAGAGAGGTATGTGTGAGAGAGAATGATATACAAGAATATAAGATAGAGTATTAGGTATTAACTTCCTTATGAGGGTCTCCTCTATTTATAGAGAGAGTGAGCATGTAATATTCTATGGTAGATGATGTTGGCATGGCCAACCATCTTGTCTTGTTGGGCATTCCTGAGACAAGTGGAGTTTGTTTTATCCGTGTCGGAAGGCTTTAGCATGACTATACTCTATGGATCTACGATGTAAAACATGTCCAATCTGTCACAGCTGTATATTATTAGGCATATCAGTTCTCAACATTTTTTGTGTAACATATTAGATTCAATTTCTTCTTTATTTCAAAAGCAGTGAGCTCTCTCATTCTCTCTAAAATGGCTCTACCCCACCATCCACCTCTTTATTTGTTGCTTACCTAATAGCAAAAAAACTGATATTTGAGAGATATCGTGGTAAGTAAATAGTAAATAGATGACCACTAATTGTTTCAAGGCCAGGAGAAACTATCTTCTGAAAAAACCTTTGATTTGGTGACATAGTTCGAGACTCTGCTATGGGTTGACCATCGATTTGGTGAAGCATTTTGAGACTACATTATGGGTTGGTTTAGCGATGTCATAACATATCGGCGTCTAAGTCCTATAATGTTAATTTTTTAAGGAATGCTCTAGCGTCTAAGTCCATTAAAGTCACAATATCTTAGTGTCTCAGTGTGACAATGCTTATGAAAGCACATTTTGGTGTCTAAGTCCAGCAACATCATAACATTTCGGCATTTGATTCGGACAATGTTTATTTGTGTTTGAGTCTGATAATGTTTATTTTTTGAAAGAACGTTCTAGGGTCTGAGTCCAGCAATGTCGCAACATTTTGGCGTCTGAGTTTGACAATGTTTATGAAGGGATGCTCTGAAATTTAAGTCTATCGACATCATGACATTTCAGTATTTAAGTACATCAAAGTCGTCACATTTCATTGTCTAAATACGACAATATTTATGAAAGGGTGCTTTGGGGTCCAAGTCCAGCAACATCATAATATTTCAGCATGTAAGTCCAAAATTTTTTATTTTTAAAAAGAAACTTCTAACGTCTGAGTCCAACAACATCATGACATTTTGCAGCCTAATTTCAACAATGTTTATGAAAGCATGCTCTGGTATCTAAGTCCATCAACATCATAACACTTCAGCTTTGAGTCCAACAATGTTTATTTTTCAAAGAATATTCTTGTGTCTGAGCCCAAAAATATCATCATATTTTGGTATATAAGTCTGCATATGTTTATGAAAGGATACTATGGCGTCTATGTTCAGCAACATCATAACATTTTGGCATCTAAGTCCGACAATGTTTATTGAAAGGATTTAGTTGGATTAAAAAGTTTTGGTTGTGATGCTATGATTAGAGAATATGTGTGTATTGTTTGGAATATGTGATGCGATGCATGAAACTCATATTGATGCTTTTATAATTAATGAGAAGATGCATTAATTTGAATATTGATATGCCTTAATTTATGTATGTCATGTATGATATAAGTATTATATGTTTGTTTAAATATAATGGAATGAGGGATAAGACTAGTATACAAATGTTCTAATGTATCACTCATGGTTTATATTTATATTTTTCTGGATGGAATTCATCAACTTTTATGGATTCGACTGAAGCAACTCTTATTACCTGCTGTTGATTGGTAATATAACTTTTTGTCCATAACAATTTGTCCCATTTTACTTGAACATGCCTTTCTTTTAAGGTGATCCATAAAATTGACCGAGTTTAGTCTTGAGGAGAATGACTAAACCCAACTATATTCCTCTAGTTTAGGCTGGCTAGGAAATTCTTTCCGAAGTGTTGATGTTTTGGTAAAAAAAAAATTACCCTAGTGTGCTTATTCAGAACTCTCAATTTCGCTTGGGAAACTATAACTTGGATTATCCATAAAGTAGTACTAGTTTGGGTAATTGAGGATGTGTAGTAGTAAGCTTTCACTTTAATGGTGTTCATTTAATTTTTCCTAGTTTTTCCCAAATTATCTAGTGTAGGTACCCATCGAGAATTCTCTCATTTTATTATAATCCTAAACCGCTATTGCAGGTTTTTGACTTAGAATTGATCTAATTTTCCTACGTTGTCCATTTGGGTTTTCAACGTAGCACTTTTTTTGTTTTATTACTTTTTTTGTTATTTTTTGTGAACGCTCTCGGCATGGTGGTCTCATTTGATAAGAAGCAGAAGACTTCTATAGGTCATTGTTGGAGTTGTTTTTAAGGTGATAACTTCAAATTTTCCTGTCATTGTTTGAGATATTTTGGCTTCTTGTGACTGAATCAACTCATAGAGCCATAATAATCAACTTCACTACTGTCCCGATTTTGGGTTTCTTGTAACTTTCCACTAGAGAATTGAGTTTGGCCCAAAAGTTGTCCCAGTTTTGGGTTTCTTGTAACATTCTACTAAAAATGGGATCTACCCCAAAAACGCCCCAGTTTTGGGCTTCTTATAACATTCTACTAGAAAATGGGCTCTACCCCAAAAATTGTCATAGTTTTGGACTTCTTGTAACTTTCCGTTAGAAAACCATGATTGACCCAAAAACTGCTCAGGTCTTAGATACAATGAGTCATTCTTCTGTTCAACTTGCTCTTCATAGACTTGCACTAGAAGGCGTTAGACCATTAAACATCTCAAAAACTATCCTAATTTGAGAGGCTTCCACATTTTCTTTGCTTCAGTGCTCTTTATTGTATGCACAAGTCTTTAAAAATAAATAGTAAAACAATAATCATATAAGCTTGGTAAATTTTATTGGACTATGAGTGGTGATGTGAGAATTATGATATTAAAATTTATGTTTAAGTTGATAATGATGGTAATGTTGAAAGAAAATGGGATTTGAGTCTGATGCAATACGATGAGATTCTTTAATCAAACATTTATTAGTTTAGTGGAGTCAACATATTTTATCGCGATGCGCATCCTAGGCAAATAAGTCTCTGACAAGGTCTTCTAGGCTTGTACCATGATTTTGGCAAAGGGTTTTCAAGAAAATTATATAAGGCTCAAAATATGTGTTTCTCATACCTACCTTTCTTCTTTGTCCTATTTCCAACTATTTTTAAACATGACATTCAACAATTAAGAGAATGTTTCGTAATGATATATGAATGGCCTATGATTTAGGCGAAATTTTTCTATGAAATGTTTTATTTGCATTTTGTTGACATTGCATTTTTCTTTGTCCTAACTTTTGTCTAAAATATTCAATGACATTCTAAGCGGACTTTTGCTTTTTTATTATTATTTTTCTTGCTTTTTTTATTTCAAACAAAGAACATTCCTTGTGTTCTATTATCGTGCAGTCACATGAGGGATGTGACTAGATGTATTTTTTATTTAATAATTAAATGTCAAGGAAAACGATTGAAAACTACTATCTGGGCTATTAACATATTGATGGTTATTCAAAAATAGTCTCCTTCCATGATGTCTAGGCTCAAATTAGGTGACTAGGAATATATTCTCTGTGTTTGGGAATTGCATAGAAGCCTTGTGTCATTAGAAAAATTAGCCTAGAGATGTAATCATTTTGGGTTTTATATTTGTATCATCCTCCTTATTATTATTTTTGAATCCAATATATCATCTTAATGCGTGAGTTAATTTATTTCGGTTATTTTGTTTTTTAGTTTTTGGATAAATATAGTTAGTGGGGTTAATATGTTTGGTAAGGTGAAGTATGAGATGGTAAAATATGCATGATCAACGCATTAGTATATACTCGTAAAATAATACGCATTTGAAAATAAATCTTTTTGGTAAGGAAAAATGGATATGTTAAGGAATGGTTTGACATTGAATGGGGTCCTCAAGTGAGGAAAAACTTTCAAATTGGTCTCCATATAGGTTGGGGTAGGATAAGTTGCTCCATCTTGTATGAATGATTTATCTCATGTGGTCTCAGTTACGAATTGAGATTCTCTCCATTTCCTTGAATTTCTTCAGCTTCAACCATGATTGTTTTTACTCGAGTTCATTGAGATTCTCTCCATTTCCTTGAATTTCTTCAGCTTCAACCATGATTGCTTTTACTCGAGTTCAACAACGCTGCTCTTAAAACTGACCCCTTAACCAATGAGTTCCCTTATTAATGGGACATTGAAGTGCATGAAGAATGAATATTTTATTAATGGATGATGTGCATGGAGTGGATATTTTTTATGCATGTTACATATATCAAAATGAAACCTATAATTTAAATGATTCAAGTGTGCTAATTTCAACCTTGTTCTACTTAAAAAAATACATGTTATGCATATGAAGATTCATTTGATTTATTCTGGGATGAATTAATGATATGAGAATGCAAATTTTTATGCATATGATGTATGAAATGCATGCGATTTTTCATTTTCATTATTTTTAATGCATGAAACTACTTGAAAATACGACCTTAAATGCATATGACATGAAATTCATTAGGCTATAAAATAAGTGAAATTTATGAAATGCAACATTTTAATAACCTCTTTTTATTTTTATTTATTAATACATGGAATGGAATGTTGGAATAACCTCTTTTTATTTTTTATGAATGCATGCCTGAATGAATAATGAAATATTTTTTAATGTATATTATCATGAATGGATGCATGCATAAGGCAATAAACAATGATTTTTCTTTTTCAATGCATGTATGTATGAATACGTGAATAAATATGTGGAAGAATGTATTTTTTAAATGCATGTATTTATGAATAAATAAATGGTTAAATAAGTAGAATCATGTATGAATAATGTATTTTTATTTTTGAATACATATATGAATTCATAAGTCAATGAGTGTTTCAATGATGAATTTTTTTAATTTTCTTTTTTAATGCATGAATGGGTAATTGAATGAATAAATGAGTAAATGAATGTTTGGATTATAGTTTTTTTTCTGTGTACATAAATAGTTGAATGAGTTATGCATGTTTGAATTATATTTTTTTGAATGCATGAGCATTAAAAGTTTGAATAGTGTATTTTTTTTTTCTTTAAGAATGCATGATACTGCTAGAAAAGTGAAATTTATGATGTGTATGATTTTGGAATGCATGAAAGCTATGATATATATGAAGATGTGTTAAATGATTTATAGTAATTAATTAAATAATATTGTGAGATATTAATACAAGTTCTGAATTATTTATGTTTATTTTTGTGTGAATCTTTAGATGAATGAATAAGTAAATATATGCATGAATGATATGCCTTTTATTTTTTCATGAATAAAAGCATAAGCTAATGAATGATGACTTTTTTCTTTATGAAGCTTGAATTAATGGATAATGGAATGAATAAATGGGTGAATGGATGTTTGAATTATATATCTTTTGAATGCATGAGTGAAAGAATCAATATATAAATAAGTAAAAGAATTTATGAAAGATGTATTTTTTTCTTTTTAAATGCATATATGCATGAATAAATTATTTTGAATGCTATGTTTTTTAGGTAATATATATATGTATGGAGTGTATGATAATGTAAAGTGCGTGCCCCTTAGGATCATGGATCTTATCTTATGGTGGTTTAGACATTACTATAACATATGAAGTGTTGTGATGGGTTGACATCAGTCATAAAGTTTAGGCTAACTTGGGTAAAGATGAGTTACCCAGGTTTTGTTGAATATTACCCATATGATGATGGATCCTATCAAGGATACTTTATTTTAAATGCAAGTGAAATGTCATGCTTATGGCGTAGGGATACCAATGTGCAATGATATCCTATACCATTTGGGCTAGAGGTGACACTTGGTTCACTTTATTTAAGGGACATGATTCCCAACTTATGGTATGATAAATGATACAATATGTTTCCTAGAGCTTGGATTAGATACACCCTACAATGTTTTTTTAATGCATAGAAGATCAACATCCTAGGATAGAGTTCTAGGGTGTAGTAGACTCCTTCAAAAGCTCTAAACTTCCTATAAGGTTCCAAATTGCATCACCTCAAAGGTAGGGAACCCCAAATATTATGGGTTTAGAAATAATATATGGGTTCAAGCTAATAATCTGAGTGGTTCTCATCATCAATAGCAAAGACTACGAAAGTCATGACCAGCAATGATAGTGTCTCTACTATCAAAAAATGTATCACTAGTACTCGAGTATATAGTATATGTGTTCCTTACTAGGTTCTAGACTTTTAAGGTCCTTAGATTGCATCCAATTATAAAGAAAGGAAACCCAAAATATCATAGGAATAATACAAGTGGGACCCTAAGTCCACAGTGAAATCCAAGTTACTTGGTGACAATTTGAGTGGTTCATTGTGCTAATAGAAGTGGGACCCAAAGTCCACACTAGTAAAGTGGATTTCCCTTCTAGTTTAATGTCTGAGTATAAGACATGTATGTGTGCAAAATACAAGTGTATTATATTTTGTTGGGAAGGATATGAATGTAAATAGAGTCATCACAAAAAAGCTATAATAATAAATATAGAGATTTATTGATTCACAATTAACCAATATTGGAAGTGATTACGGGTCTAACCCTCTTAAAAAATGTTCTCAGCAAAATCGTCAACTGTCGTACCCCGATTTTCGGCTACGTAAATTTCTAGAGTCGCACTACATTTTTTACACTAAAAATTGTAGAAAAATATTTAGGCATAGTCGCATTGAGTTTTACATTTTTTATATCCATATTCGGGAGTCGGCTATAGATTAGGGAAAGTATTAACATTACATCGGCTCGTTCTAAACGTTACCCTCACTAAATTGCAGGACTTATTTTATACCCTAGAGTTATTTGGTTATTTAATTAACTAATAAAAAAGTGACAAGATTTTTATTTGTTTTTTGTTGTGTCTCACAAGATGAAATTTTGTTCATATGTATTCCTATAGACAATAGGGAATCAAGAGTACGTTTTCCTTCAAAGAAAAATAGTTTGTTGGTTGGATTTATTTTTATTTTTTGCGATGATTAATTTTAACTTGTTATTCTTACTTAAATGAGTGAATTATAGTTCTTGTCTCTGATATCTCATCTCATATTTAACAGTGAAATACTTAGTTAAAATTTGATCATGTTATTTTCTTTATGTTTAAAAGTTCTATTGATTATTAAAAAAAATGAGTAATTAATTGTCCATCAATTTCAAGCTATTGAAGTGCAGCTCTTGTGTCCAACACTGCATCATACCTTAATAGTTATTATTTAATTATATTTTAAAAATAAACACATTTATTAATTTACAGTTAATGTTACTATTATTATTAAAATATTCTCTTATAACCATTATAATAATAGTTATTATTTAATATTGTTCATAATGCTATAAGTGATACATGAATATATATTTTGTTTAATATTATATGAAGTATTTAGCATAAAAAAAGGAAAAGAAATAAAGCATAGAAGAAATGCATACCCGGAGATTTGGTTGTACTATTGACGCCTACGGTGACCATGAAGTAGCAATTGTGTGTGTGGAATTTAGGAGAGTGATACTTGCAATAACAATGTATTTTTTCTATATGTTTATCTACTTCTTTGGTGTTCCCACAGGTTGCTATATATAGTGTTATCATTTCTGTTTTGTTCAAAGAATAATGTAGCAATTATAATCTAATTATTCCCACCAAAACAAAAAAAAAATGTTAAAAAAGGAAAGGAGATTTGTAGAGGTTGCACGGATCTCAAGGGAAAGAGATGTTTTTATTTTTTCCCCCTCTGTTCATCTAATGACCAAAGAGTCTATTTATAATAAAAATTTGATAAGTACTCCTAAATATCTGAAAACCACTATTACTAATTCAAAAAAATTTACCGACTTTTTAGAGATAAACATCCTAACAAACTTAATTACTTATTTTTAATCATAGTTTAATAGGTATTTGTTACCACCGAATACTTTATCTTAGAAATATTCTCTTGGTTTTTTATTATTTTTTTAAACTAAATTATACACATAATTATGAAAGCTAAATCCTATCTACCCAAAAAACTTGTAATTTTGTTAATTTTTTTAAATTTATTTATTAATTAAAAAATATGTAACAAGATGATAAACATCATTATTATATGTTTATTCATTCAGTTTTTTTATAAAAAATATGGGGATAATTACTTAATTTTCCCTCTTTATTTTCGGATTCAAATAAATAATCTAGAAGCTTTTATTTTTATTAATTTTGAAACTACTTAATAAATATATATTTTTATGTAAATTTATTATTGCTAAAAAATACAATTTTAGGCTTTTTGAGCTAGACAAAATTTGATGTTCACAGTAAACCACAAACGACGCTAATGTTCTTTGTCATGGAAGTTTTCGGGCTAGATGGCTAGAATCTGGGCACGAGATCGCCTAAACATTGCATGAGTCTAGTTTGGAAATGCATGATGGGTACATAAAAATATAATCTGATGCTCAAGTTAGTAATAGAGATATATGTGTAGAGAAAATAATACACATGAATATAAGAGAGTATTAAGTGTTAACTTCCATGGTATATTCTATGGTAGATGATGTTGACATGGCAAACCATTTTGTTTGTTTGGATGCCCTAGAAAAGTGGTGATTGATCTATCTGTGTCAGACGGGTCTAGCATTAACGTAATCTATGGATGGTTGATGTATAACTTGTCCTATCTCTCATAGTTGTATATTAGGCATGTCCATGTTGCATTGTAGGAGGCGGTACAGAGTGCAGGAAGCATCGGTAGTTGTGGCAGGGGACTATGTCGTTCAATTGATATGACAGTCGGATAGTATAGGGTTATTATCCAATGTGCTGCTATTTGGGCTTCATCATGTCAAATATATCCTTTATCTGGATTGGTCGATTGTTCAGGCATGATCAACGTACGCATAAGATCAGATCTTTAACATTCGGTATATGATTGGATCCTGACAGGTTTTCCCAACTATGACTTGTCTTGAACCGAGATGGAACATCTAACATTGCATGTATCTCATTGTGTCAAAAAGAGATTATTTAGCTACATATGATAAAAAAAACCATTCTAACATGTACTTGGATCAAATAATAGTTCAGAATCACATCCCTAAAGCATTTAACATGGGCCTATAAGAGAGATGCCAAGTCGGAACAAGCACTGTTAAGCATAATGCATTGTAATTCAACAGTTTTGATGTAAAAACGGGTTGGGCTTTTATTGTTTGTGTAATTGGACCTTTGGTTAAAACTTATTATAAATAGAAGGTTCGGGTTGTTAATCAACAACCAGATTTTTTCCATTTCTGTTTTCCAACTATTCATAATCTTCTATTTCCTTTCTTCAATTGTTTTCTCCTTCTTTTACTTCTATACTTCTTAAACATTGCCAATTCCAACAGTGATATCAAGAGCCATATAATCAAGGAGCTTGTGGTGGAGTCCTCAACGATCCAAGGAGATTTTGTGATAAGAAATTCACGGTGTGCAAGGATCAAGAATCATCCCAGACGAATTGAAATATGACAACCTCGAATGGATTCAGTATGAATCTACCCATTCTTGATAGAAAGAAATTTGATCATTGGAGCATCTAGATGAAGGCTATCTTTGGATTTCAAGATTGCCCTGATGTTTACAATAAGGGGTTCAAGAATTGAATGAAAACTCAACTGAAGTAGAAAAGGTGGAATTCAGAGATGCAAAGAAAAGAATTGCAAGGCAATCTTCTTAATCCATCAATGTGAGGATCAGGTGAATTTCGAGAAAATATCTACAGCAACATCATCTAAGGAGGCTTGGGAAATCCTAGATAAATGCTATGCGGGTGGAGTAAAGGTGAAGAAAGTAAGGTTGCAGATGATGCGTAGGCAGTATGAGTTGTTGTAGATGGAAGATCAAGAATCCATAGCAAATTATTTTACAAGAATTAGAACCTTGATCAATGTCATGAAAGGCTGTGGTGAGAAAATACTTGAACAGAGCATAGTGGAGAAGATCTTGAGAACTCTCTCTGCAAAATTTCATCATGTTGTGGTTGCAATTGAAGAATCAAAGGACCTTGAGAATCTCAAGATTGATGAGTTACAAGGGTCACTTGAAGCACGTGAGTAGATATATCTTGAGAGAATGTCAGATAGACAATCTTAGCAAGTACTAAGTGCTCAATTCAAGAAGAAAGAGAATTTTGAGCACTTTGACAGATTCAACAAAGACAATGGCAAGTGGAATTCAGGCAGGAAGACTGATGAAGAGAAGTCATGTCATACTGGAAGGGGATTTCCAAGGAAAAATTCAACTGATTTAAGTCATGATGTGGAGTCAGGAAATGCTAGAAAGGGAAATCATAAGTTCAGTGGAAAGAAGAAGAAGGACCAAAGCAAAATTCAGTGCTTTAACTACAAGAAATGGGGACACTTTGCATCAGATTGCAAACTCGGAATGAAGAGCAAGGATGCAGAGGCAAGTCTAGCCAAGGAAGAAGACTCTGATGAAGACGTCTTATTGACGACAGAAGGTGAGGTGACTGACTTGGAGATAAGTACCTTAGATGAGAAATTACTAATGGTCACTACAAAGGGTGATCAACAATCCTCGTCTATTAATTGGTACCTAGACACAAGATGTTCAAATCATATGACTGGACATAAGGAATGGTTCGTGTCCTTTGATGACTCAGTAAAGACGAAGGTAAGGTTTGCAGATGACAGTGACATCAGAGGGAATTGGCAAGGTGATGATAAGAAGGAAATATGGAACAACCTCATATATATCAAATGTACTATATGTGCCAAAGATGAAGAATAGCTTGATAAGCTTGGGTCAACTACTTGAAAAGGGGTACAAGATGAGAATGGAAGACATGATGTTGAATATTTTCAACAAGAAGAATACTCTTATCATGAAAGAACCTCTCTCACACAATAGGACATTCAAGATTGGCAACAATATTGGTGACAACAGATGCCTAAAGACTATAGCTGAGGAGACTTGGATATGGCACCAAAGACTTGGACATCTGAATTTCAAGAGCCTAGAAATGTTGAGTCAAGAGAGGTTGGTCATTGGATTACCTAACATAAGGACTCCAACTGAATTGTGTGAATAATGCATCACAAGTAAGTAGTCCAAGAACTCCTTCAAATCTCAGGTATCATCTGGAACAACCAAGTCATTAGAGGTAGTATATACTGATGTATGTGGACCTCTTGAAGTTTAGTCCCTTGGAGCAAAACAATTACTTTGTAACTTTCAAGGATGATTTTACTAGAAAGCTTTGGATCTTTTTGTGGAAGCGAAAGAATGAGGTATTCAACAAATTCAGAAGCTTTAAAGCAATGGTTGAAAAGCAATGTGGCAATAAGCTAAAGTTGCTAAGGAGTGATGGAGGAGCGGAATATGTATCTTATGAGTTTCATAGCTATTGTGACAAAGAAGGCATCACTCATGAAATAGTTGCTCCCTATACTCCCCAACACAATGGAACAGTAGAGAGGGTGAATAGATCTGTCTTGAATATGACAAGAAGTATGCTAAAAACAAAGAAATTACCAAAGAAGTTTTGGGGTGAAGCAGTGGCTACAGCAGCCTATATAATGAACAGATGTCCCACAAAGAGATTGAACAAAGTGACTCTAGAAGAAGCCTGGTCTGGTGTGAAGCCAAGTGTGAGACACCTCAAAGTGTTTAGGGCTATCTGTTATAAGCACATTCCTGACAACAAGAGAAGAAAGCTGGATGACAAAGGAGAAAAGTTGATTTTCCTAGGATATCATTCTACTGGGGTTATATAAAGTCTACAATCCATACTCCAATGTCATCTCATATAGTAGAGATCTCAGGTTCGATGAAACTCAGGCATGTGATTGGGACTCATCTGATAGACCCTCAAATCAGATAAGTCATATGGATATAAGCACCTCCCAAGGGACTCTTGTGAGCAACACAACAAGAGAAGGCAATGCATAAACAAATGAGAGACCTCAAAGACAAAGAAAAATGCTTGCAAGATTGAGAGACTATGAAGTCTTCTCAAATACAACAATCACATCAGAAGGAGACTTAGTTCATATGGCTCTTCTAGCTGAGATGGAACCTATCACCTTTGAATAAGCAGCCAAAGAAGTGTGTTGGACTGAGGCAATGAAGGAGGAGATCAGGTCAATAGAGAAGAACAATACTTGGGAACTCACCTCATTGCCCAAAGGAAAGAAAGCAATTGCAGTAAAATGGGTTTATAAGTTGAAGCTCAAACCAGATGGATCAGTGGCCAAGTATAAGGTCAGGTTAGTTGCCAAAGGGTTTTTACAAAAGCCAGTTCTATACTTTGATGAGGTGTTTGCACCAGTTGCAAGAATTGAAACTATCAGACTGGTTATAGCAATTGCAAGTTCAAAGAATTGGAGCTTGAACCAAATGGATGTAAAATCAGTATTCCTGAATGTTTCATTGGATAGAGAAGTATTTGTGACACAACCTCTAGGCTTTGAGGTTCCAGGACAAGAGCATAAAGTTTATAGGTTACACAAGGCACTCTATGGACTGAGACAAGTCCCCAGTGCATGTAACAAAAGAATAGATGGATTTCTTCTGAAACAAGGCCTTATCAAATGCACAAGTGAACATGGAATCTACATCAAAAGCTCACCTCACCAGCATAAGTCATAATATGCTTGTGTGTAGATGATCTTTTGATAACAGGATGCAGAGATGATGAAATATAGGGCATCAAGACAAAGTTGAAATCAGAATTCGAAATGTCTAATCTGGGCACCTTGTCATACTTTCTTGCAATAGAATTTGTTAGATCAGAGGAAGGCATAGTAATGCACCAGAAAAAATATATCACTGATGTGCTGAAGAAGTTTGATATGCTTGATTGCAACTCAACTTCCACACCAGTTGAGACTGGAAATGTGATATGCAAAGGAAAGTGGTGGCACTCTCATCTAGTGAAGTTGAATACATTGCAACTTGATTGGGTGGTTGTCAAGGGCTATGGCTACAATCCCTACTAACAGAGGTTGGAGTATGTTGTGATGACTCAATGCTTTTGTTAATGGACAATAAATCTGCAATCTCCTTAGCTAAGAACAACTAGATTTTTTCCATTTCTGTTTTCCAACTTTTCATCATCTTCTACTTCCTTTCTTCAATTGTTTTCTCCTTCTTTTTCTTCCATACTTCTTAAACATTTCCAATTGCAACAAGCACAAACTACACCTCACCTAACATGCCCACCAAATCAATGTACATTCAGCAGCTTAAAAATAGCTCCAAGGCAGTCAACACCATATCAACACGAGTGCAATTTCAATCATGGGTGACTAATAGCTTATTTCGTATAATTGAAAGTGTGTAGTTTTATTAATTTTTAAATAAAATAAGTTTAAAATTATATCATAAGTATGTGTGAAAATTTACTTAGATAATAAACTCAATTTGTTTTTATGAAGAAAAAAACAAAAAATTGAGGTTCCTCTACTGTGGCTTAATTTTTCTATTGGAATGTCAATTCTCATTCTATTTTTAATTTCAAAGTTATCACATTTCTCAATTATTCTTTCACTGAATTTCATATTAAAAATATGTGTCATGTTGTGTGTCATATTTTTTTAAATATTGTTTTTTAAGTTGTTTTTTATTTTAAGTTTTTAGCCTTTGTTATGAAATAATAAAAATTAGCAAAATAATAATATATGTATGTGATAATAAATATTAAAACATATATATTTAAAAATATGTAAAAAACAACCAAATTAATAAAAACATAAACAAATAACTTCATATCATTTTCTATAATTTACTCTGTAAAAAATTACCTTTCTACCTCACCCAAATGAAATATATAAATTTTTCAACTAAGTACTCGAACAAAAACATATTATAATCTTAACAAATTATAATCACACAATTTATAATTTCACAATTTATAAATTAAAACTAAACACATAATTTATACCAAACCAACATTAACACACATAATCCTCTTCCACACACCCATCTAACAAAGATTGGGATTATATTTTTATGACTAAATACAAATAGTTTCTTTTATTATTGCAATTTTTCTAAATATACCTCATCTTCTTATTATTGATTGATGAGTTAAATGCTCAATTTATAAACAAAAACCTATTGAAACTTTAGAGTATAACTTGCATAAGATGCAAGCTAACTTCCAAAAGAGAAGCAAATCTTAACTAAAACTAAGCCTAACCCCCCTAACTAACTCAACACCTATTCCATTCTAGAATATAGAAAAATAGCCCATATAAAACACATGTGTCAATTAAATGTCCATGTGACAATATTCTGGCTGAGGTTTGTTGGTGCGCCAACTGATGCATCAGAACCAAATCTAACCGAGATTTACTGGTGCGCTAACTGATTCATCAGAATCAAATCTGAATGAGTCAGGCTTATGCGCCAAGTCCCATGCTTAATACACCAAGCCTGACCGAGGCACCTTATGTCTGATGTGATAAGCCTAATGCACCATGTCCCAAGCTTGATGCGACAATCCTTACCAAGGCGCCTGGTGTCTGATGCAATACGCATGATGCACCATGTCCCATGCCTAATACACCAATCCTGACCGATGCGCCTTTTGCATGATGCACCATGTCCCATCCTGATGCGTCCTGGGCCATTCTGACCATATTGTCTCGGTCATTGGCTTGTGCTATGTTGTGATGTTTTTCTTCGAGGCTAATTGTTTCATCATTGGATTGCTTGAGTGGCAAGGTACATGGTTGACTTGGCTTAGACTCCAATACCCCCCTCCCACAAGCTGGAGCATATATAATATATATATATATATATATATATA
>NW_017720315.1:0-15068 GCF_001865875.1 Lupinus angustifolius | reverse complement strand
TATATATATATATTGTGCCTAGCTTGGAGAGGAGAAAGTGGAAAGAAGCAGGATTCAAAGCTTTAGTGAGAATGTCTATTGTTTGCTTAGTTGAGGTGATAGGAAGGAGATGGAATAACTTGGATTGGAGACGTTCTCGAAGTGGTGATGATGTTGGATACAATAGCCTCTGTCATGGGCTTCCTTTGATGTATCGAAAGATACGAGTATATTCTTGTTGATGCATCGTTGTTGGTCGTGCCATGAATTGACTGGGTTGTAACACTGCATAGTTTATATCTAGTCGGATGTTTGTGAGGTATAAGAGTCTTCCAACCGACCTCCTATATGCAGCTGGATCAGAGTGAGGGGATGAACTGTCTTGGTTTAGTTTTGTAGTCTTCACAATAGGTGTTGGAACAGGCTTTGATGCTAGGAATCCAATATCTGCAAGTATATCAAGATTATACTTTTTTGACATATAGTAACCCTAACCTAGACCTAGAAATTTCATGGCCTAAGATGTATTTGATAGGGACCAAGATCTTTAATTTTGAACTGCTTATCTTCCAGCTTAGTGAACCATTATCTTCTAGCTTGCTTTAGGCCATAAAGAGATTTATGCAACTTGCAAACCTTGTTAGGTTTGTTACATATGATACCTTGGGGATAGTCACGTACACATCTTCACTCAAATCTCCATGCAAGAAGGCATTTGTTGACATCAAGTTGATGTAGAAGCCAATTTAGAGCAGCAACAATGGCCAATAGGAGTCTCATAATTGTAACCTTAACAAGTAGAGCAAAGATGTCAAAGTAGTCTATACCCTATGTTTGATTATATCCTTTGGCCACCAATCTAGCCTTATGTCTCTCAATAGACCCATCAAAATTATATTTTATTATATAAACCCACTTAGATCCTATAGCTGTTTTTTCAGATGAAAGGTCAACAAGGCTCCAAGTCCTGTTCATTTCTAAAGCATTTAACTCATTTTGCATGGCTTCTATCCAATGTTGGTGCGTGACAGCTTGTGAATAATACTTAGGCTCAATGTGTGTGTGTATAGATAGGATGTGACTTAGAAGCCTAGGTGATATGGTATTATAAGAAAAGACAATGGATAAAGGGTGACAAACCTTGCTAGTTCTATGAGTGTGAGCTAAGCTGGATGATAACATATTATAGTGGAAGTCTTGCAAATAAGCAGGTGGTTGTGCTCCATAGGTTGCTCAGTGTGGCTGGTTTCTTTTATGATGTCCATGCTTTGTTGATTTGGTGGTGGGTTGGTGGATGGGTTGGTTTCTTGGTTTGGAATGTGGCTAAGAAAACTGAAGGGACCCTCTTCAATGGTTTCAATGACATTGTCCTCCTTTTGTTTAGTATGGTAAGAAAAAACGTGTTCATAAAAGATCACAATTCTGTAGAGAAAATTTTCTCTACTTTGTAAGTCAAAGATTATGTACCCCTTTGTGGTTTCTTTGAATCCAAGAAACAAGCATTTCCTTGCTTTAGGATCTAGTTTGGTTATTTGTTGAGTTAGAGTAGTGGCAAAGCATAGAGAGCCATATACTCTTAGGTGTACAAGGTTAGGCATCTTAAGATGTAAGAGCTCATAAGGTGGCTTATGTTGAAGGTTTGGGGTAAGCAGCCTATTTATTAAGTAAGCAGCATGTTGTGCTGCATAAGACCAAAAGTTTCTAGTGAGTTTGGATTGGAAAAGCAGCATTCTGGTTACACTAAGAATATGTCTATGTTTTATTTCTACAACTTAGTTTTGTTGTGGTTTTTCCACACAAGATGTTTGGTACAATATTCCCATTTTTTTGAAGAAATCAGGTGTAAGAAACTCCACACCATTGTATGTCCTAATAAACTAAATCATCTTGTTGAATTTAGTATTAACCATTTGGATAAAATTATGCATCAAAGTTCTAGCCTCTGTTTTGGATTTCATGAGAAGTAACCAAGAATGCCTAGTATGTTCATCAATAACAGTAAGGAAATATCTATGTCCATGGATTGATGTATTAGCTATGGGTCCCCAAATATCCATATGGACTATGTCAAAAGCATACAAACTTCTAGTCATATTATTTGGAAAAGAAAGTTTTTCTTGCTTACCCAAGTGGTAGTAGTCACAAACGTATGTTTCATTACATTTAACATACTCAAAGATCCTACACATAGAATTCAATATGTTTCTAGAAGAATGACCTAATCTAAAGTGCCATAAATCAAAAAAATGGACAATATTTGAGGCATTTACATTATGAACAACATCTAGATTATTCCTAAAATATCTTCTAAATATGTATAAACCATTTATGACCTCAACATGTGCAATCATCCTCAAGGTAGTCATATCTTGGATAGAACAATTGGAGTCATCAAAGATTAGCTTGCAATGCAAGGCATTTGTGAGTTTATGAGATTATATTTAAAACCATGCACATATAATACATTATGTAAGGCTAAAGTATCAGAAAAGAATATGGTGCCTGAGATTCTATCAAACATGGTGGTGTCATTTGGTAGGTTAATAGGGATAGACCTTATGTGTTTGAAGGCTACATAGTTTGACAGGTATGGGCATACATGGTCAGTAGCTCTTGTATTGAATATGCAATAAGAGTTCATACATGAGGCGTATTCTTTGATTTGTGTTTGGTGGAAACCCATGTTTATAGTAGCAGGTGTCTACTATGTGTCTATCCCTGCCACAGTATGTGCATACCTTTATTCCATTGCTTCTTTGATTGCCATAGCTTCTTCCAAAACCTTTGCCTCTTCCTTATGCATAGCTTCCTCTTTGCCTAGTGAGAATTGGCTTCCATTGCTATGTAGTGTCAGTCTTGGTTGATGCAGGCTTGTCATTTGTATAATTGAACATCACTTTGGATACTGACAAGCTTGTTCCATTGATTTGTCCTTCTTGTTGCAAAACTAGTGAGAACACCCTATTTATTTGAGGAAGAGGATCCATGAGGAGTATATTTGCCCTTGTGCTGCTAAACTCATCATTTAGCCCATTTAGAAAGCAAATCACATGCTCTGCCTCACGTTGGTCCTTGATTATCTTTGTTGGTCCACAACTACACTTCTTTTCACAAATGAATGAGGGTAGTGGCCTTAATGACTCAAGCTCCTCCCGCAGTGTTTTGAGGTCTGTATGACAACTTGATATGCTCTTGTCTCCTTGCCTCATTGAGTGAATTTCTTGCAAAACATCTGAGAATCTGAAGTGGTCTCCTTTGGAGAATATTTCCTTTAAATTTGTCCATAATTCTTGTGCACTATCAATGTAGATGGTGCTTTATATAATTGGTGGTGTGAGGTATCTTGTAATCCATGATAATTGCCATTGTATTACACATTTCCCACATATAATTGTTGATTTCCAGTGGTGGTGTCTCAAGAACAGCCCCTGCACTTTCACTTGGGTGAAGGTAATATGGGTTGTGAATGTCGTAGCTGCTTGGGGATGGCAGCATGTTTTTTTCTCCTTCTATTGTTGGCAGGCTTGCCATGATTCTTGGTTGCAGCTCTTGATCTCCAGGTTGTGGCTTATGTAATGCCTTTCTTCTTGACCATGATTCTTGGTTAGAGGCTTCTTCTTGCTATTCTTCTTGGATGGGTTGAGGCTTCTACAACTTGGGTAAACAGAACCTTCAAAAAGAAGGCTCTGATACCATATTGCGATTTCACTGAATATACCTCATTTTCTTATTATTGATTCCTGAGTTGAATACTCAATTTATACACAAAAACCTATTTAAACTTTAGAGTATAGCTTGCTTAAGATGCAAGCTAACTTCCAAAAGAGAAGCAAATCTTAACTAAAACTAAGCCTAACCACCCTAACTAACTCAACACATATTCAACTCTAGAATATACAAAATAGCCCATATAAAACACATGTGTCAATTAAATGTGCATGTGACAATATTTTGACCGAATTTGTTGGGGTGCCAACTGGTGCGCCAATTGATGCATCAGAACCAAATCTAACTGAGTCAGGCTTATGTGCCAAGTGCCATGCCTGATGTGTCAAGCCTAACCGAGGTGCCTTATGCCTAATGCGATACGCCTGATGCACCACATCCCATACATGATGTGCCAATCCTGACCGAGGCGCCTTGTGCCTGATGCGATACGCCTGATTCACCATGTCCCATGCCTGATGCGTCCTGGGCCATTCTGACCGTATTATCTTGGTCATTGGCTCGTGCCACACTGTGATGTTTTTCTTGGAGGCCAATTGTTTCATCATTGGATTGCTTGAGTGGGAAGGTGCATGTTTGACTTGGCTTAGACTCCAATATTTGTCACCATTAATTAATATATAATATAATCAAGTCTATATTTTGCAAACGTCGTTACTATCAAAAAAATTTCAAGTCCTAAGAGCTGGAGGCATAATCAATTGCTTCATATACATTATTACCCTAACTCCAAATCCCGTTCATTAACTCTATGATTATAAACCAAAGAAATTGGTAGCTACAAATTGCTGTAATATCCTATGTAGTGGTAGTAGTTAAATTGCAGGCAAATTCATGTAATAAAATTTTATTATGATATATTATATACAGCAGTAAAACTTATTTTAGTCTTTCAAGTTTTAGATGCGTAACAATTTTATCAAAAAATTAATTATCAACCCAGTCCTCACTTTTCTTCTTTGTGATTTATGTTAGTCCATTTCGGTCGTTTAACGGTAACATAAATGCAAATATGACATGTTAAAGCACATGTGACCTGTTTCATAATTTTCACGTTGCCAATTAAAAAATTACTAAGTGAAACAATGTTGTCTCATGAGAAAAAAAATAGACCTCATCTTTCTTTTCCCACCAGCTCAGAAAAAGCATTCATTTCAGTTCTCTAACATTTTTGTGCCTAACATAGTAAACTCAATTTCTTCTCTATTTTTGAAGCAGTGAGTTCTCTAACTCAACCCACCATCCCGAATCCTAAAAACATATACTCCAAGGGATTCATTGGCACTCCAACCACCCTTTTTAAATTTATAAGATAATATATTGCATAAGTTCCATGTCTGATACAGAAACTTCATATAAGGAGAGTTTAGAACACATCTAATACAAAATCGTGAAGAATTAAATCACAAGGAGAAAAGAAATATAACACCAAGGGGCGTCACTCCATAAACCAGGTTTTTTTTTTAATGAAACCATGTCATTTCATTCCACCTCTTTATGAATTTCAGCCAAGAAAATTAAGAAATGTGCCATGTGTGAACTTAATCTATAATGTCTACACTTTTCTATCATTAACATACCCAATGGATAGAGGAGCACATCTTTTATTTGAAAAAGTGTGTTACTTTTTTTTATTGTTCAAAAAATATTTTATTATTAAATTTTAAATTTTAATATATTTTTTAACTAATCAAAAAAAGTGACACATGGAGTAACACATTCTTTTATACAATAGATGTTGAGCGAATGGACAGAGCCTCTGGGTCAGGGAAAAGAAAAAGGCAGAGTATATTGGTAATCAATTTTTTTGTGAAACATAATTGATACTAACAGAAATCTTGAGCTATATATAAAGATAACTCAAAAAAATATGAGAGAGTTTTGAAGGATGCAAGTATCATTTATATCAGGCTATTAGGCCACTGGAAATTAGTAGAATAGTAAAATTATCTATAATTCATAATTTATTCATATACAAAAAAAATTAAATTGATTTATGTGAGTTAATATATTTAAATGGATATAATCAAGCGGATAATTTTAATAATTAATGAATTTCATTATACGCATTAGATATCCATGATATATCAATTTTGGTGGATACTCAATCTATCAAAAAAAACAAATATTCATAACTCAATTACTTTTCAATTTGCTTCATTATCTGAACTTTCACTTTCTTGTATATGCTTCTCTTCTTACTTTTATTTTTTATTAAATTAAGTTCTAATATTGGCTTATATTCTTAGTCACACTTGATCACATGATAGTATGATAGTGAGATCAATAGTAGGATATTGTAAAAAATGATTTTTTAAAAAGCACTTTCTAAAAAAGTTACAAAATATTTCTTTGAAAAATTTAAAAACACATTTTTTAAAACCAACTTTTCAAGTGGTTTTTAAATAAATGATAATTTCTTTTATTGACATAGTGGTTTTAAAAAAGATGATTTTATAGAAATATACTTTTAGTTTTAATTCAAAAAAATCAAATGAATTTGATATTCATCCACTTCATTAAAATGAGCTCATAGATGAACTGAAAATCATTCATTAAATTTCGATATGGAACAATTAGATAATTTAAAATATTATTTGATGAATTTATATGAATTAGTATATGACTTTCTATTCATCTATTATAATCCAAATTCACCTAATCCATCCCTTCGTCACCCACAAGAATTATGATTGGGCTAACCAGAAGCAAGAGACAAAAAGGAACAATGTCCTTCCAAATTTGTAGAGCACGTAGGACAATTTCCAGGCTTCCGCTTTTCTATACCACATAATTTTACAGTAAACAACAAATAAAAGAGCATAGATTGTTTATCAAAATACGGATGTATATTTTGGAAGGAAAGCTCTTCCAATGTGCAACTTTCACTTCCAAAAGGATGTATATTATGATTAAGTTTCACTTTAGAGTCTAATGTCGACAAATCTAAACCAAATTATAATATTGATGATATTAATTATAATGATTTCATTCATTCATCGTATTCATATACATTACAAGAACTCAACCTATATTTTGCACTAAGAACCCTCCACTGTAAACAAGTTCTGGTAACAGCAATTAAAAAGTTGGTATGAAATGGACAATCACTCCAACCTACTGTCATTATAGAATGGATTGACAACGTTGAAATTTTGTGGAAACTAGGAAACAGGTCAAGAACACAAGTGCGAAAAGCAATACACAAGAGCATGCTTCTATAAGATAAAGAACTTCTATAAAGTGTGTTTTATTGTAAAGTGAGCAAGCAAATGTGTATTTATCATTGATTAGCTAAACCTGTTTTAACTAATCAAGGACAGATTCTTATTTGCTTTATTCACTTCACAATCGAGCGCACTTTACATAGAGTATTCATGATTTGCAATCAAACAGACAACTCTGTTCCGGAGATCAGAATTCCATCTGTGTCTGCATAAAGCCACTCCCCATCAGAGATCCTTGTCCCAGCGATATTTATGGGAACATGCTTTTCACCATTACCTTTCTTATTAGCTTTCATCGGATGGGACGCTAGAGCTCTCACCCCGATATCACAACCATTGATTTCATCCACATCTCTTATACATCCATTCACAACAATACCTGCCCATCCATTGTTTTGTGCTTGTACTACAGGGTTGCCACCTAATATTGCACAGCGCAAACTCGCACCACCATCAACAACAAGCACTCTTCCATTACCTTTCTCCTCAAGGAACTCGCGAACCAAAACATTGTCTTCAAATACTTTTAGGGTAACAATCGGCCCAGAAAAGACCTGTCGACGACCATAAATTTGAAAAATTGGTTGAAGAGCCCGAAGCTCCCCACTCAAAATCAACTGTGGGTTTGCATCACATACCTCAGCAGTGGTGACCAAGGCCATTTACACCTAGAAAGGACAAACATCAGAATTTAAACTAGTACCTAACAAATGACCAATGATTCTGGTTTACAAATGAAATTGATGATTGACATTTTGGTGTCTAGTGTGATGCCATTGTCTTCAAGCATCTACCATAATTGCATACATATCTACTAGCTACACTGAATATAGAAGCCTTTGAAACTTGAAAGTATGGTAACTTTTAATTGATGGAACAAAGTTTATTACAGAGCTCACAACATCAGTTAAAATATTTTAAGATGTGACCAAATAACACGGACCTCTTGTTTCAAAACCTACACCCAACTAGGGATGGAAAAAATATACGACCCAAGCGTACCCATAAAAATACTACTCACAATAAGTACTCGCAGAAATAGCTTATTAGTATAAATGGGTATTATAATATCCGCCTCGTGGATACCACATATTTATAAATTTATTTTTTCATTAAATATTTTATATATCTCTATACAGATCAAACAGAATTGGCTAACAATCATGCTCTAACAAGAAACAAGATTAAAACATAACAAGGGAGAAACAAAAGTTTTGAATCACACATATTGTCCACGAAGGCAATCTTATTCGACCTAGGTAGAACCACTTTAGATGGCAAAGCTGAAGATGTAAGCATGCATAAATGCAAGATTGAAGAGGCAAGCATACATCACTTAATATTTTGATGAAGATAAAGGACACACAAAGGTTGATGAAGACAAAAGAGTGAAGAAGACAAAGGATTGACAACATTCATAAATATTGAAGGACAAGCTTGAGAAGATGAGCAAATCAACAAACAACAAAGTATCAACTAAAGTCAAGACTCAAGAGTATACAAGGCAAAGCATGCAAAAGAATATCTAGGGGTTAAGTATTGTTTATATCTTTATTAGATCCTAAGTTGCTTGCTAGTAAGAGTCTAGGCTAAGATGAACCCCAATGAAAGTCTAACAAGCTAAAATCAATCATATCTAAAATGAGACTCATATACATACATGATTTACATGCACATGCATACATACATGATTTACATGCACATACATACATACATACATGATCATATGTTTTGAATGCATTTAAAAAGAATTTTTAAATCATGTTGCATCATCATTAGGTTATAAATCATGTAGGAGATTCATTCATCATTTAAAATGTGTTTTAGAAAACTGATAATCAATTAATAGTCGTGTTAATCAATTAACCCTTGGACTGAACACGTTAATCGATTAGATGGTTAGTTAATCGATTAAGGTGGTTAAGCTGATATGTAAATCATGTATGTGTTATTTTGAAGAAACACGTTAATCGATTAGATGGTTAGTTAATCGATTAAGGCTCAACATAATCGATTAACTGCAGTTAAAAACATAACAATATATTAACTCAAGTTTTTCATATCGGTTCATAACTTAACTTTGAGAAAAATTCAGAGGGTTAGATAGAACACACTTTTTCGAAAACAGAGAGTTTACAAATTTTTTGAGAAAATCTAGAGCTCAAACTTTCATATATTTAGGAAAAAAATTCTAAGTGTTCTTTCAAGAAAAGAAAAGGGTGAATCTTTACAAGATCCCTGTTGAGCTTTCATTGTCAAATATGTGAAAAAGAAATATGCATCTCACGCATTGTGCATCTCACGCATTGTATTTCTGTATTTGTGAGATCTTTTAGGGGTTCTTAGATTCATAGAAGATTGTATAATCTGCACATTGAGGTGCATATGTAACTTGAAGAATTATTGTTAGACTTAGGCAATAACACATTCTCTTGGTGTGTTGTATCACCAAAGAAAGAGAATAGGTTTGGGAAAACCCTAGCTGCGGTTAGGTACGCGTCTTCACGAGAAGCAAGAGGTCTAGGTTGTAAGCGTTTGTCTTGGCTGAGGCTAGATCGTAAGAAAGATTTTCTTAGGAGATTAGAATAGTCAAACCAAGAAAGTGGTGTTTAAGATCCAAGAAAGGAGCATCTTGATTCTTGTATTGGAATTGTGTTTGTAAGAAACATTGAAGATTCCATAGTGAAAATAAAATCTTCCAAGATCAGAAGGGGAGGCGATGTAGTTTGCAGTAGACAGCAAACGAACCAGGATAAAAAGTCGAGACTTCTTCTTCTTTCCCTTATCTTTTTACATTTCCACATTACTTGATTTACATAACTTGACATGCATACAAATCTCTCATACTTGCATATTTTGTATAATGCATTTACGATTCCTAATTGTCTGTAAAATTGCATGTAAGTTTGGTTGAATCTTGGTAATATTGGATGACCGAAAGAATTTTGTTTATGTTGTACTTGAACCAGTTAATCGATTAAGTAGTGTACATAATCGATTAACTCGGATATTTTAATCGATTAAGTTTGTCTTTAATCAATTAAACAGTGTATTAATTTGTATAATTTTTGTGTTTATCGAGCGACGGTAATTGTGTACCACATCACCTATTCACCCTTTCTAGGTGAGTGGCAAAGCCCCTTGGGACCTAACAAAAGCTCTCCCTACCGAGTATTTAACGCAACTGTACTCCTAGTTCCGTAGATATTCAAACTTAAAACCTCTAGTGAAGCTAAAACAACTATGCAGTTGATCTGCGGGCTTAGAGGTCGAGAAAGGTAAAGTTTATTTCCATTATTTGGGATTAATACTGCAGTCTATATGGTCCTTCTTGCTTAAGAACATAAGGCCAATTAGTTAATAAAATCAATAAGAAAAAACACGGACCTCTTGTTTCAAAACCTACACCCAACTAGGGATGGAAAAAATATACGACCCAAGCGTACCCATAAATATACTACCCACAATGAATACTCGTAGAAATAACTTATTAGTAGAAATGAGTATTATGATATCCGCATCGTGGATATCACATATTTATAAATTTATTTTTTAATAAAATATTTTATATATATAACACTAGCTTTGCTTTTAAAACAGCATAGTATTCAATATAATTAAGTTAAACCTGCCGCAAACTGGTAAACTATTTAATTAGTTCAAATCAAGCATCGACGAACCTAGTTCAAAATTTAAAACACTCCACACGCATTCGATGTCCAGAAACTACATGAACAACAAATATGATTAAACCACAAGGAGACAAAAAATATAAAAGGGTAAAGTAATTATGTGCATATCAATAGAGACGACACTAACAAGTATTGATCTAGTAGTATAATATCAGATACAAAAATAAAACAAAAGGTTAAGAATTGGATCCACAGAGTAACACTTAGTATGAGAAGAAATAGACACACAGCTTAACATAAATTAGTTCATTACTAATTATAGCAAAAAAACATCAATAAAGACCAAAGGGAAATCGCAAGACCGATCTGGAGATTGAGATTTAAATTGTTGTTAATTAAAAATCAGTGAAAATCGGACTCATAAATTGAAGAGAAGAAATAGAGATACTTACCGATAGAAAAATAGATCTGAAATGAAAGAGAGTTGAGTGAGATACTGAGAATAAAAAAAGGGAAACTAGAGACTTGAGAATCGAGAAAGATATATTCTTTTCTCTATCGCCACTGCAATGCAAATGATGTGAAAGAAATGCCAAATGGGTTTAATAATAGAAATGTCTCTGACCTCTCACTCTCACTCAGTGAACAGGGTCAGGTTGTGCAATACTTGCACAGTTGCATTGTCAAAGTTATTTTATTTTATATTTTATAATTTAAATAAAGTTAATATTGTGTGAAGAATATTAATTTGTGTCTAGGATATTGTATAGAATAATCATTATCTATTGTATCTATATTTATTTATACTACTAATAAAGACAAAGCAAGTAATAGTTATTATTATTATTATGACATAATTTTTGTATTTTAAACTTATTCTTTTTTATCTTTTCTTATTAATGATTAATATAAATTTTTCCATATTGCTTCCATTGATTTCATTTTTTATATTAATATATTATTAATCTTTCACACATTTTTTTATTTTTATCTTCTTTCTTTCTCAACCCAAGAAGAGCACACAATAACATAAAAAAACATCTAACAACTCTATAGTTATTATTAGAGGCAAAAAATGAGAAATTCGCATAAGTTTTATGTGTATCATATCAAATACCACAAGTTTTACTTCGTGTTGAGTTTATATATTGCATTTCTTATATTTAAATTATTTTTTCTTAAATAATATAACATGAAGATAATACATTCTATATCAGAAAAATAAGAATGCAAATGATTGGTACGAAGTGTCAGTCTACACGCTAGTTATATATAAAAACAAAACATCTATTTATACTATGTATAAAGCCAAAACATCTTATAACTACCTGATATGGTCTAATTTCTTATTGCCTATTTTACCCTTCTAATTAACTATTATTACAATAATTTTATACATAATAAAAAATATTAATAGGAGTTAGAGAAAGTTATATACCTAAAAATATCATATTATCAATGTAGTTTTTTAACATAATTACAATTCATTTTCATATTTCTTTTATCACAAAAAATATAATACGATTTTATTAAATATTTAAAACTAAGAATGCGAGTCGGCAGGCACGAAGTGCTTGTCGACACGCTAGTACTATATAAAGACAAAACATGCAGCAACTATCACCATGATGTAATTTTACTTTCCTATTTTGTCATTGATAATTTTAAATTTTTACAAAACAATCATATAATTATATATAACTATCACCACATATTAACCAACTTTCTCACATTAGGTTAAAAATTATAATAAAACATAAAATTATATTATAAAGTAACCAATAAAAAATATAATATAAAGTATACTCAATACAAAAATGATATTTTAGTTTTCCAAAATCAAATATATAAAATTTGAATACTTGATATCATAAAGTAAAAATTTGGATCGTAGACACCAAATGTTTGTCACCATATTTGTATATATTGAAAATAATATATTTAACATAATTATAAATGTTATATTTTGTTATCTAATAGTAACTATTACCTATAAATGTGTCAATTTGGTCTTAAAAATGTCAAATTATCCATTTGTGATCTTTGAGTAATTTTTTTTTATCGACAATTGTTAGTATGTTAGTTGTTAGTATGTTAATATTTAAAAAATATAATATAAAATATACTCAATACAAAAATGATATTTTAGTTCTCTAAAATCAAATATATAAAATTTGGGTCCGTACACACCAAATGTTTGTCACCATATTAGTATATATTGAAAAATAATATATTTAACATAATTATAAATGTTATATTTTGTTATCTAATAGTAACTATTACCTATAAATGTGTCAATTTGGTCTTAAAAATGTCAAATTATCCATTTGTGATCTTTGAGTATTTTCTTTTTTGAAAGGCAATTGTTAGTATGGTAACATTTTTTTGTGGGTGAGATTCTACCTCCAACCTCCTGCACTTCATTCTTTATGATCACCCTCTTCATCATCAGACCACCTTATGACTCCTTTGTGATCTTTGAGTATTAGTTTGAATTTTTACTTTTTTAGAAATTAATATGATATATTAAAAATTTATAAAGACAAACTATATATGAATGTAATATCTATGTTCTGTTAGTGTAAAGAGTTATACACACTCAGTATATTATTCATTATTTATTTGTATTGTTTTTTGAAGAATCAATATGGTTAATTATGTATGAGATAATATATAAAACTTATACACTGTTGGCAGATACACATTTTTCTCATTAGATATTCACTATTATTATTTAAACTGTTAAAAAATACGAGTAGGACTCATTAACAAAACTCACATTTGAATAAGAGGAGTATAAGCCTCACAAGACAGCAATCTAAAAATAGTTTAAGATTTAAGATATTGGTTTGGGCACATGGTTTAACCAAATAATATGACATATATATTAAACATATTTTCCTCATAATTGCATAAAAATATTTATCCAATAGTATAAGGTTATACTTGATCTCTAGAAATTATATTAATTAAATGTCAAAGGTTAAAACAAATCAATTAAAGTTGATTTTTTTAAAACAAATAGATTAAACTTGGTCACATGGTGATCTTAAAGCGGTTAAATCAACTTTTAGCAGTTCAACCTTGTCTAACTCTAAAAATAGTTTTTGGTACTTCCAAATATTGAATGATTAAGATAAACAGATAGAGTTCAACTCACAATTTAATTGGTCCACCCAACTTTAACAACATTGTCTCAGACTTTATTTTGTTTTTAATTTGGTTTGGTAATTATCAATGATGTAAAAATCGTACCGTACCGGCTGGTTTGATCGAAAAATTGGCGAATCGAACTCCTAACTGGTACAGTACAGATGTTGAACTGGCCAAGTATCAAAATCGGTGAACCGGCCGGTATTTGACTAAACTGGCCGGTTTATATTTTTTTTTAAAAAAACTTAAAAACTCATTACAAAGTGATTATCTTTCTAACCGTTCTTCAACACTTCAAGGCACATGTTTCCAAGACATACTTAGATTACACCTTTTGGTTTCTAATATTTGTGTGTAATCTCATTGACATTTGTGTACTCTTTGAGTACTGTCTGAATGTAGGATTTGATGCAAAAATATAATCTCGATATGAGATAACTTTGACTCATTGATGTTAAATGTTAAAACTCTAAAATTATTTGTTTTGTAGAGTTAGTTGTGAACTTGTGTTATTTATTTATTTAAGTGATACTTTTGGATTGATATATGTTTTGTAATTTAGACTTTGAATTTGTTAAAGACTTAAGTTGTTTGTTTATGTGAATTTTGAGTAGATTATGAATATGAATTATAAATTTGAGGATCTATCTATTGAATTTTTTTTTTTATAGGTTTATATATATATATATAAAAGCATATATGACCGGTTTAACCGACATATGGTTTAATTACTGAATCACCGGTCGAACCACTATACCACTATACCACTATACCAGTATCATGACCGGTTTATAACCGTTCAGGTTTTAACATCATTCGTAATTATTCTGTTTTTAAAAAAAATGGTCCGTTATTTTGTAAATAATCATTAAATAAAAGTGAATGGATAGTAGAAAGTAAAAATGCGTTCCCATTAAATCATTATTTTCCTTTTAGTCTTCAAGTTATAGTGATTTTATATTTTAAAATTTAATTTTAATAAATAGTTTTAGGAGTTGAGTGAGATAAGGATTCCCAACAATAAGATCCAGGAGAAATGGACAAAGTGAGAAAAATGGATAGATATGTAAATCTAAAGTTTTAGGTTTAGATTAAGATGTGATATTATATAAGCTCTTAAGGATCCTCTATCCCAAAAAATCTCGGTCCCCCTATCTCTACCCAATCATATTTCCCAAAATAATATAAAATATTAATTTACTCACTTAACGGAAAAGTTACATTTCTAGTATAGTTTGACTGTCTTATTACCACTCTGGTATAACTTTTTAAAATATTACGGAACTAGTATACTTTTTATTAAAATCGTGTATAGGGTACACGATTCCTGGGGAATAGTGTTTGCCCCACC
>NW_017720314.1:0-1774 GCF_001865875.1 Lupinus angustifolius | reverse complement strand
TGGTTAGCAAATGGATGACATAATTGGAGACATAAAATAATATTTAGGAAATGGATAGAAATAAATTAATATTTTAACTTACTTGATCAACCTGCAAGGAATCTAACATTGTACGAATGATGTTGGCTGCATGCCCAGGAATGTTTGTGGTAATAAGATGTTGAGACCATCTTTTTAAAAGAAATAAAAATAATTAGCACATAATGTTAAATAAGTAAGTATATAAGTTGAATAAGTTAATATATGATTTAAAAAAGTTACCTTGTTACCAAAGGATAAAATTGTGTTGTGTTATGATGTAGTCTTGGTGCAAGAATTGGGATATGGTCGTATGCCCATGATTGAAGTAGTAGTAGACATCCACCAACCTCTTTCTGTTCCTTTATTGTTGTTGCACGACAAAGGGCTCGATATAGACAAGCTAATACTGCTGATCCCCAACTGTATTCAAATGTCTCAGATAGATCATCTAGTAGAGGTAAATACATCAAGTGGACTCGGGATCCTGATGTATCTGGCATTAGAAATCCTCCTATCATTCTTAGAATGAATGCTCGAGCTTGTTGTTCTACCACTTCCTCATCAGCATATTCTGGAAGTTCTTGGTAGATGCTTTCAAGGCAAGAAAGTAATACCCTTTGCCCCATTATTTGTTTATCTGATGGGGTAACACCTAACAACTGTTGGCAAAGATCTCCCCAATCCAAACTTGTGTCTCCAGTAAGAGCTTTTCCATCAATAGGAATTCCAAGCTGGTATGCAACATCTTCTAGTGTGATGGTGCACTCTCCATTAGGGAAATGGAAAGTGTGTGTTTCTGGCCTCCATCTCTCAACCATTGTTGTTAGAAGATGATTATTGATTTCAGCTCCTCCAATATTCAACAAGTTGGCAAAAGCAGTGTTGCGAATAACTTGTAACACTTGTTCAGAAGGTAGAGTTTGCCATAAATTGTATCTAGCACGAAATAGAGTTTCTTCACCATCCCATATAGAAGTAGATATATGTTTTTCTTGAAGTGTTAATAGAGAGGTGTTGAAAGGGCCTGGACCAAAATATTCCATTGCTTTGAGTGATAATATAAGAGTGGAGAAAATAGAAGAGAATGTGAGAATTTGAGTAGAATGTGTGAGTGTAAAGTGGGAGAAGATGAGTGTGGTATTTATAGGAAAATGTAATTATCATTCAAAAGGTGTAAATATTTTCAAATACATGTAAAATTCAAATTTCAAATTTCAAAGTGCACATGCAATTGTCATTCAATGTTTCTTGTCATTGAATCTTCAATAGTGTGTGTCATAGCATGCATGCTTTTTTATGACACAAGAGGCATGCATTGGTCATTCAATGGGTGTAAGATTTAATATGTCATTGCATTGGAATCTGAGTGTACATGGATTAGTCATTCAAAGTGTGTCATATAATACATTTTATTGAAATTCGAATATATTCAAAACTAATTAATGAATAGGAATTTAGGTTAGTAAGAAATTAAAATTAATGATCTTAATTAGTGAAATTCGAAAATTTAATTAATACACTAACTATACTAAATATATTTTCAAATGCATGTAAATTTCAAATTTCGAAGTGCACATGCAATTGTCATTCAATGTTTCTTGTCATTGAATCTTCAATAGTGTGTGTCATAGCATGCATGCTTTTTTATGACACAAGAGGCATGCATTGGTCATTCAATGGGTGTAAGATTTAATATGTCATTGCATTGGAATCTGAGTGTACATAAAAAAAACAAACAAAAAGAAACATATAA
>NW_017720313.1:0-15940 GCF_001865875.1 Lupinus angustifolius | reverse complement strand
AACTGAATGAATAATCTTAGTTTACATTATACAAAATAAAAAATATAATACAAATAATAATCTATAATTTTGATATAACTCATACAACTCAAAAACCAGAACAAAATTCTTAAAAACCCTGGACCGGAAACACCGGTCCAAGGCAAAGAAAAAAAAGAAAAAAAATATAGGAAGGGATCTCGTGCATGGGGTGCACGAGATTTGGAGAGAGAAAATTCAAACTCGTGTACCCCATAGACGAGTTTGGTAGGGCAAACACTGTTCCCCAGGAATCGTGTACCCTATACACGATTTTAATAAAAAGTATACTAGTTTCGTAATATTTTAAAAAGTTATACCAGAGTGGTAATAAGGCAGTCAAACTATATTAGAAATGTAACTTTTCCCTCACTTAACTTATTCACTCACTTAACTTATTTCTAAGATTCATCAATCAATTGCTTCTTACACACAAAAAATATATACATCGATAGTAATAGATTTTTACACTATCAGTGTATCATCTATCATTTATATTTTACTATTATTGACTTTGAGATAAAAATAATACAAATAAACGGTGAATAATACACTGTCTATACATAGAGCTTCACATTATCAGTATATAAATATTACACTCTGTTCTTTCCTAGAACACAAAGGTACAGAATGATAGTTGATCGGTTGCTGAGGATGGAGAGGAGGAAGAACGTCAATGTAACAGGATGATGTAGAAGAGCTGGACCCGCCGGTGGAGGTACCTGAAAAGGTTCTCCGACGATCAAGTCAGTATATGAACTTGGGTGATAAGTGTATGAGAGTATGAGAGTATGAGGAGAGAGCAATATAATAAGTAATGCAAGAGAGTAGAGAGATTAAGATACTTCCTGTTGGTAGAGACTTCCATTTATAGGGGGGAGAGTTGACTTTGGGCTTTTGGCAGGTAGTGTAGCACGTAGCCGACTAAGAGTATTGTCGGGGGCTGCTTTTCCCGTGTCAGGCGGTCCACCAGGACCGTACTCTGCGCTATCTTGTCTTTTAGTCTGTGGCTGGTTTGGTAGCCGTTCTGCAGTCTGTCTGCCGTGTTGGCAGGTGGGTTGGTGAGGTACAGACGGTATGTCAGGAAGTGTCTCTAAGGTCAACTCTTGCGGGCCAACCATGCGAGACCTACCTCGGCGACCAAGCATGTAGGTCTTTGGATCACCGGGTAGGAACACACTTGATATATAATTATTATATTTATATAAATTTTGTAAATTTATAGTTACTAACTTGTAGACCGACACTATAATTTCTTATAAAATAATTATTCTCCACACACCTCTTCAAAAATGTGAAGTTTCACATTTGAAGCCATTTTTTCACTACAAAATTAAAGAAATAAAAGCAACCCACAAAAAGGCATAGATAATCAATTAAGAAGATTAATGTAAAAACAAATGAAATTACCAAAACTAAAAAACGGTCACCTGTCGAGAAGTGCATAACATGTTAGGATAAAAAGAGAATAGAGCTTTATGCCTCGTTTAGGACTGAGGTTTTGGAGGGGAAAGAAAGAAAATGGATAACTTTGGAAAGCCTTTCCTTTGTTTGGGAGTTGAATCAAGGAGAGGAGAAGTTTTTGGAAGGTTTCTCAAACCCTCCAAAACCCTCCATATGTTTATTTTTAAAGTTCACCTAATTTGGGGGTTTTTGGAGATAAAATATCAAAATAACTAAATATGTTTAGTAATAATATATAATTACATATTATTGTCTATCTATCATTGTTAATTACATTTTTAATAGAAAATAAAAAAGTATTTTTACATTATCATTAGTTTACTATCCTTCATCTAAATTTCATACTCCCAAACATAGGAGAGAATTTTCTTCATTTTCCTTTCCCTTCCTCTTATTCCTAATCTTTTGATCATTCTCATTCTCTTTCTCTCCTAAGTCCCAAATAAAGCCTTAATGGTTTGAAGTGGGAACTAAGGAGAGAAAAAAATAAAAAAGTGAGAGATTGAGGGTAAAAGAGAAAGAGAGAGAAAGTAAAGAATTGATGTTGGGAAAATTGAGAGAAAATAAGTTAGACAAGGTGTGCATGTATGAATGAGAATACATATATAGCCTCTTATTGTGTTATTAAAACAAGATGATTAAATCTATGCACTAACAGTGTAAAGATGTATACATAGTTAGTGTATCATTTACCATTCATTTGGATTACTTTTTCTGAAAAGTCAATGATAATTGAAAAATGAATGTTGGATGATGCCATGACAATGTAAAGACTCTTACACTGTCAGTGTATACATCTTTTTCTCTTAAAACAATTGATAATCATATTATATGTATATTTATTTTTGTCTAACTAATGATACTCTTTAAGATAAAGAACTAATATATTTTGGAGTATGTGAATGTCTCACTAAATGTTATTTCCAACAATCAAATATCGTTTAGTTTATCTAGAAATTTAATGGAGCCTTACCTGATAGAGTTTGGTTTTTCCTTATGAAAGTGGAAAATTCTAAAGAATTGAAGACCTTATCAATGGATGTTCCATCTTGTACATAATTCATATCATGTGTAGAAAAAAATTGAAATGATACTTTTATTTTCACATCTCCCCTATTTGGTTTTTAGGTGAATTTCATATAATAGATGGAGTATTAATAAAAAAAATTCTATAATTTGTAGTTTAGAATGTCATTAAAGTAAGGAAATCTACAAGAATGAATGAGGAAGTTTGCAACTCTTAGATTATTTAATTGGTTGAGATATCTAATACATTTTATTAAATTGAATGTGGATACAACTAATTTCTTTACTTTAGAGGATTTCTAACTTTAAATGATCTTAATCCCTCATGAAACACCTAATTAAATTTGACTTCCATTAGTTTGACTGTTTTTGTGTTTAAGTCCAGACTTAATAACTCGTCCGAATCAAATTGATTACTTTTTATTAAAAACATTTTTACATATAATGAAATTGTGGCGTCGAAAATGATTTAGCATATTCTTCCCTAATTTCATTATCTCTTTTTTTAGCCCTCCCTCATACTAAACCACCCTAATCATAATCTGTTCTCATTGCTTCTTGTGTTATTAGTAACTCCAATTTTTATTTAATGTTGAATTAATGAAATTTAACAACGTCTTAATATTTAGTATGTATGTGTATATTCTCGTTTGGAGTTTGGGTTAATACGAGTTTAAATATTTGCTATGCATTACTTCTATGTTATATATTAAGTTTATATCAATTTTATATTTTGCGGATGTCAACTTGAGTATGACACTCACTTAGTCTATATTTAAATTCACAGTTTTTCTTTTCAGGTATCGGGCATCCCACCCGATCAAAGTAGAGTCAATCTAGCCAAGTTAAGCATGGGCCAATTCTCACATCATCCTCACCTAAACATCATTAAAATATCACTGATATAACACTCATTGCAAACCCCAATTGGGTTCTGCCATGCCCCCTAACACAGTCAGCCCGACCCCCAAGGTAGAAAAGTCCAACTTAGAGGCCTACATCGCCATATGTCAGAACCCCACTATTCCTGACACCCCACTCAATATTTTGCCAATTGACCTCTGTCATGCTGCCTGTGACTTACGACCTGCCCCCTTTGACAAAAAGCCAGAGACGAATCTACTATGCGGCATAAACAGCTCTACCACACTCCAATCATACACATTGCTAAGTCACTATCAACCTCTAGATAGGTGACACATCTCCAATATATTTGCTATAAATAGAAGGTGCTCCCATATAGGAAGTATCTCTCATATTTATTCTCTCATATCATAAATACACACACACTCCCATAACTTCTTACACTCTTATATTTATTACTAGCATTTACTTCTCATCTCGATAAAATCCTCATACTAACTTGAGCGTGGGAGAACCTTTTCAGGTACCTCCACCGGCGGGCCCAATTTCCATCTCCACCTAGTTCTCCAAGGAAGCTTCTCTATCAGGATTCACTCCCTTTCCGACCACCCCGACCAACCAGAAAGAACATTGGCGCCATCTATGGTTTACCTATAACATGGTGACCACTCGTAACCAAGCTCAACCACTCAGCCAAGCAGAACCACTCACCCCAAACATTCCCTCAAACCACGACACTCCCTCCCTTGATCCTCCATCATAAATACGACCATCCCATCAAGTAAGCTAGAGCCAACCTCCCAACCCCATCTCAGAACCACCCACTATCCAACAACTTCTCCACATGATCCAGAACCAAGGCCAAATTATTCAATAACAAGCCCTACTTCTAGCCGAACTCGGATAACAAAAGCCCGAATCTAGCAACCAACATCAGCCAATTGTTGATGAGCACTATGTCGACTCCGCAGAGGAATCTCGACCAATACTCACAACCCCCATAAATACCAAAACCACAAATATCCAACCGATTACAACACCACAGGGGCCAATCACCCTTTTACCGAGGCAATCATGTCCTCACCCCTACTTAAACATCTAACCCGACCAAGCAATATTGACCAATACGATGGCACATCCGACCCACAGGACCATCTGGATGCCTTCGAAGCAACTATGCTCTTTCACAAAGCCACTAATCATATTATGTGTTGAGCTTTCCCCCTCACTCTAAAGCGCGTCGTATTACAGTGGTTCACCTGACTTCCACCAGACAACGTTAACCAATGGACAACCCTGGCAGACAAATTTAACATCAGGTTTACAGCTAGCAAAGAGCAACCAAGGTCCTCTTACACCTTGTCCGGTATTCGGCAAGGACAACATGAAATACTCGGAGCCTATTTATACTGGTTTAAAATTGAAGCTATGAAAGTTCGCACCTGGAGTCCTGATGTGGCGGTGCACATTTTGGTCACAAGACTCCAGGATGGACTCTTCAGATAAGAGTTGGCCAAATATTTTGACCTCACAATAGAAGACCTCCAAGCAAAAGCCCAACAATTCATTAACCTCGAAGAGACCCGTCCCAAACGAACCATTCCTGATCACACAACTTTTAACCACCCCTCACAATAAACCATAAAGCCATAGTTCCACGAACACGCCAAAGATAACCCGCCACGATATTCCAAAAAACAAAAATATGCGACCTATACACCTTTAACGCTAGTCGTTCCCAAATCTTGCAAAAGGTCATGGTCACCCACCATGTCCAACTATGATTTTCACAGCCTGTTCGGGCATATAACCGAAGATTGTAATCCTCTCCGTGATACAATAGAGGATTTGATACAAGCTGGCCATTTACAACATTTCATTTCCCGGGCAACACGACAAAGATGATCACCACCGATCTGCCAACCCAACCCCTCTTGGAGATGCTCTCCCCCAAGAAACCAACGAGAACACCCTCCAACTAGAGACCAGGTAGACAAATATTGAGATAAAAACCAACGACAAAGAAGTCCAGTCGATATTAATACAATTTCTAGAGGCTTCGCCGCAAGAGGAGCATCCCGGGCAGCCCAAAGAAGGTATGTCCGAGAGGTAATGCATGTCAGCACTATAAGCACCAGACAAGGCATAAACCGGGTCGCACCCCCATAATATTCGATGACCGCGATTATGAGGGTATCGTCCAAGGACACAAATATCCCTTGGTTATTATGGCCAAACTAAATGACAAAAAGGTCGGACGGCTTTTCGTCAACCAAGGCAGTTCAACTAATACCATGTTTCAAGATCTCTTCGAAAAGATGGGGTTAAATGATCGCAACCCACTACCTTACAGAGGACAACTCGTCGGATTTACTGGACAAGGAATCACCCCACGTGGATATGTAGATGTGTGGAGGACTGTCGGTGAGCAACCCCTCACCCGCACAATTCAGGCAAAATTCTTAGTCGTTGACAGTAAATCGGCTTACAACGCAATTCTCGGTCGTCCGATATTAAATAGACTTGAGCTGGTAGTTTCTACGCCACACTTATGTTTAAAGTTGCTATCCTCTAACTTCCGGGTCTGTACTGTAAAAGGAGATCAATAGAGCGCCAAAAGTTGTTATCACCTAAGCCTACGACCAAGCCAACCCCCTCCCCCATGAAAAGACCACCCTAACCAGGCAGCCAAGAGATGTTCACTTGGTCGAATTGGACGCTCGATCCGACAAAGGAGAGTTCCAGCCACAACCAGAAGGAGAGAAAACCTCTCTACATGTCAGCCTGATGAAAAATAATCTGGTCTACATCGGAACTACCCGATTAGAAACTCAAAGATCCCGGCTGGTCACATGCTTAAAAGCCAACAAAGGTCTTTTTGCATGGTCAGATGCTGACATGCCAGGAATCGGCCCCTCAGTCATTTGTCATAAACTTGCCACAAACCCCGAAACTAAACCAGTGGCAAAAAAGAAGGAAGATGGGCACTGAAAGAACCATAGAAGTAACCTAGAAGGTTGCTGAACTTCTTGAGGCCGGATTCATAGAGAGATTCTCTATACTACTTGGCTGGAAAATGTAGTACTAGTGAAAAAACCATATAGGAAATGGTGATTGTGTGTTGATTACACGGATCTAAACAAAGTGAGCCCAAAAGATTCGTACCCATTTCCAAATATAGACCATCTAGTAGGTAATTCCTCAAGTTACCAATATACGTCCTTCATGGATTCTTACTCCGGCTATAATCAGATGTCCATGTACCCTCCAGACCAGGACAAAACAACCTTCATCACCCCTAAGGCGACATATTGCTACACCATCATGCCCTTTGGACTAAAAAACGCTGGAGCTACCTACTAGAGAATGATGAACAAGGTATTCTAGGACCAGATCAGGCAAAACATGGAGGTCAATATGGACGACATGATCGCGAAAAGCCTCCCCACTGAAGATCATGTTTCCATCCTTGAAAGCATATTTGGGCACCTGCGCAAATACAACATGCACCTCAACCCCGAGAAGAGCATATTCAGAGTAGAAGCCGAAAAATTCCTTGGTTTTTTGCTCACCAATCGAGGAATAGAAGCGAACCCCATTAAATGTCAAGACATCATAGACATGAGAAGCCCCTATTCAGTAAAGGAAGTGCAACGGTTATACGGGCGGTTGGCCTCGTTATCCCAATTTCTCCCAATAGCTGCAAAACATTCATTACCACTCTTTCAATTACTCAAGAAAAGCAAAACGTTTGAGTTGTCCGATGAATGTGAGACAACATTTCAAGTCCTAAAGTAGTACTTAGCCATTCCCCCGATCTTGACAAATCCAGAGCCCGATGAAACACTATTCCTATATCTTGCCGTAATAGACGAGCTCATGGCAGCTGCTATAGTTCGCGAAAACAAAGAGGGCCAAAACCAAGTATATTTCACAAGCAAAACTTTGCAAGGCCCAAAAATCCGATATAAAAAATTTGAGAAAGTGGCATACGACCTCCTAGTGACGACCATATGATTGTGATAATACTTCCAATCACATCCGGTGGTGGTGCAAACCAACCAACCCATCTGACATATCCTACACAAACCAGAATTGGCAGGTCGGATGATTTCCTAGTCAATCGAACTATTACAATTTGATATTCGGTATGAACCATGAATAACCATTAAGAGTCAAGTACTCTCAGATTTTGTCGCCGAATTAACCACTCAACCAGATAATTTAGAAGAAATATGGACGATCTATGTTGACGGGTCATCTAATCCTAGAGGTAGCTGGGCCAAAACTTTGTTGGATAATGGTCATGGTCTGACCATTGAGCACTCGTTAACCTTTACTTTCTCCACTTCAAACAACCAGGCGGAATACGAAGCATACATACCTGGGTTACAATTAGCTAAAGAGGTCAATACGAATAAAATAACCATTTGTAATGACTCCCAATTGGCTGTGTCACAAGTAACTAGGGCATATCAGACAAAAGATATCTTGTTGGGCAAATATTTGGTTAAAGTTAAGGAATTGATGGCAGAATTTAGCGAGGCGTCCATCTGACACGTCCTTAGAGAACAAAACGTGAGAGCTGACATACTCACCAAGCTGGCTAGCACCAAAAGCCCTGGAAGCAATAGGTCGGCAATACAAGGCACAATCGTAAAACCCAGCGTCATGGTTATTGAAGATCTAATTATCCCTGATGACTGGACCGACCCCATTAACCATTATCTCTTAAATGGTACCCGACCGACCGACCAAAAGGAAAAATAGAGGTTCCTCCGCCATAGTTCCTAGTACACGTTGCTACAAGGATTGTTATATCGTCGAGGCTTTTCCACTCCTTTACTCAGATACCTCGACCTCAATAAGGCTCAATACGTCCTACAGGAAATCCACGAAGGTAGTTGCGATCATCACCTCAGAGCAACCTCTCTAGCAAAAAAGGTGATGCGAGTAGGATATTATTGGCCAACCATTGAAAAGGACGCCTCAGAATTCACCAAAAAATGTACTCCATGTCAGTTGTTCGCTGATTTCCACAGAGATCCGCCCAAAGAATTGACCACCACCATGACACTGTTTTGTAGATGGGGTATGGCTATTGTAGGATGTTTTCAGTAGCAGCCAAACAACTTAAATTCCTGATCGTAGCAATTGATTACTTCACAAAATGGATAGAAGTCGAGGCGTTATCTACTATCACCTCCGCAAATATCTACAAATTTACACAGCGCAACATTATTACCCGGTTCAGTATTCCAACAGCCATTGTAACCAATAATGGCACCCAATTCTCAGACCGAAAATTCGCAAAATTATTGACAGGGTTGCATACTAAACAACACTTCACTTCAGTTGAACATCCACAAACGAACAAACAAGCAGAAGCCGCCAACAAAGTCATCTTAAAAGGAATCAAAAAAAGATTGGACGAGGAAAAAGGCGCTTGGCCGGATCAACTACATCATGTCCTGTGGGCCTATAGAACAACCGCTCATTCTACCATTGGAGAATCACCGTTCAACCTCACATATGGTGCTGAAGCAATGATCCCATTGGAAATAAGAGAGCCCACTTGGTGAAAATTACACTTCAACGAAACCGCCAACTCCATCCTTTTGTTGCACAACCTAGACTGGTTGAAGAAAAACGGGATCATGCCAAGATTAGAGAAACAACTGTCAAAAGAAGGACCACAAAAAATACAACTCGTCTATAGTCCCTAGAGAGTTGATACCCGATAATCTAGTCCTCCGAAGAGCCGACGTTGGAAAACCTAAAGGAAAGCTGGCACCAAACTAGGAAGGACCTTACCAAATATCAACAAAAATCAGAAAAGGAGCATACAAACTGACAAATATGGTCGGGAAGGAGATACCCTGCACATGGAAGGCCACAAACTTGTGAATCTTTTATTCATAGAGCCAATCAAATGTAATGTCGACCTTAAAACATGGTCAGGCATGTCTATGTAACGAAATAAGCCTATATAACAAAGCATTATTCATAATCTCCTTTTTAGAAAAAAACACACGACTGGCATCAATCAGAAGCTCCTCAACGGCGTGGACCACGTCCTACTTTGATGGTGGCCCACATCACAAGTACCTCGGGGCATGAACCTCGTTCACCCAGTTTGGTACACAACAAAGCCCCATAAAGGTGTGGACCACGTCCTACTTTGACGATGGCCCACATCACAAAGTACCCGGGGCATGAACCTCGTTCACCCTAGCCGGTACACGACAAAGCCCCTCAAAGGCGTGGACCACATCCTACTTTGATTGTGGCCCACATCACAAAATACCCCGGGGCATGGACCTCGTTCATCCTAGCTGGTACACAACAAGGCCCCTCAAAGGCGCGGACCACATCTTACATTGACGGAGGCCCATCTCACAAACATCCCAGGGTGCAGAGCCTGCTCCCCGACCCAGTATCCAACAAAACCCTCAAAACATGTCTTACTTTGCTAAAAGCCCACCACTAATATAAATTCACCATGGAAAAAGTACTCATCATCTTATTATTACTCAAGAAAAGTCCATATTACGAGTTAAAGTTCTTATATGAGCATTTTCCTGATTATCAATTACTTAAGAAAAGATCTGAGTCGTGAGATAAAATATTCGGACATTTAATCTAATTACCGACTACTTGGGGGAAGTTTGGGTATGAATTTAAATTCTTATTCAAATATTCATATAGTTATCACCTTATGTTCCTAATTAAACCATCAAATTGAGTTGATTATCAGCTCCAATCCAATTATCAATTCATCCGATTAATAATCAATTCATAAAGGAATTTGAAAGTAAAGAAAAACATTGGACACCAAGATATAAGGCAAAGGGATTCATTAAAATCCGAAACGGAAAAATACAAGTCCTACCACTATTACAAATAACAAGAAAAAAAGACAAAAAAAGATACCCTCGAGGAACGCCATCGTCCTTGCTCGGAACGGGCTACTTCACTTGGACCCCATCTTCCTCAGCAACCAGCTCCCCATCACTGGTCACCTATGCATTCAGGCATGCCCAATACCAATCATAATATAATAGCTGGACTTGAGCCCAAGCATTGTCCCATCCATTGTTAGCAGCATCATCGACCTCGACCTCCAACTATTTCCACTCTTCAAGCAGACGGGTCACCTCTCCAGCCAACCGATTAACCTCCGCCTGAGCCGCTTCTCCCTGACTTGCCAAAAGCTTCAACTGATTAGTAAGCCAACCTTTCTCAGTTTCATCCCGCTTTAGCCAATTAGTTTGAGACGCCAATTCCCTATCAACAACAGTCAGGTTCTGCCTGGGGATATGAGCAACTTCTCGGGCTTCCTTCAATTGAGAGCTCAGCTTCGAAAGCTCCTCCCCAACAGTCAGAGTTTGACTATCTAGGGACTTCACCGCCTCCACATGTTGTTCCTTTAACTCATGGAGCTCTACTGAATGTTGCTCCTGAAGGTTGGAAAGGGCTTCATCCCCCACCCGGGCTACCAATACGCCCTCAATCTCAAAATACCCAGCAATCAAGGCAACCATGATACTAGTCAGCCTCAACTGTTTCATCAGTTTGGCTAGCGGGGTGTCATCCATCACCGCCCGGATCTTAGGATTCATCAGGTTGGCATCTAGGATCGCTGAATCCTTCCAGGACAACTGGGAACCTTTGGTAATATAATCCAAGGTTCATTGTTTTCTTAAGGTATCTCATTACCCTTTTAATAGCATGTCAATGCTCCATGCTAGGTCTATTGGTAAACCTGCATAATAATCCCACAACATAGGCAATATCGGGTCTAGTGTAATCAGTGGCATACCAAAGGCTACCAATGATGCTAGCATACTCAACTTGCCTTACACCTTCACTAATGTTCCTAAAAGGTTTTACACCTAGATCATATGGTGTGCTAGCAGGTTTACAGTCAAAGCATTTATATTTCTTTAAGATCTTTTCCACATAGTGAGATTGATCCAAAGAAATTCCTTCTTTTGACTTAATAATTTTTATACCAAGGATTACACTTGCCTCACCAAGGTCTTTCATATCAAAGTTGTTACACAACAATGATTTCACATTATTCACAAGATGAATGTTGGAACCAAATATGAGTAGGTCGTCTACATAGAGTGATATGACAGTGCAAATGTCATTCTATGATTTGGAATAAATGTATTCGTCACTTTCATTCACCTTAAACTCATTCAAGATCATTAAGTCGTTAAACTTGTTGATACATTTTGGTAGCTCTAGGGTGAATACTTAGTTTGCTCTTATGGGCTTCGTCCAAGATTGTCATTTTCACATTAGGGTCTCTTGGCACACAGACTCGGTTCTTGCATCGCAACACTCCATCGATTCCTTCTTGAAATTTCGGGGCTCTTCCTTCAGCCAACAAGGTTCTCTTCTCTTGCAATTTTGGATCAGAACTTTGAAAACCTTTCAGTTGTTCCAGAAAGTCATTTTATACTGTAAGCATACCTAACATCAAACTCTTAGGTTTTACTTGCACCGCGAGATTAAATTCCTGAAATATTCAATCAATTCCATCTCCCTGACCATCATGGTTGACATATGCAGGAGCTTTCTACTCCAGGCATCAGCCACCACATTAGCTTTCCCAAGGTGATACTGGAGATCAAATTCATAGTCCTTAAGCAATTCAATCCATTGTCTCTGCCTCATGTTCAGCTCCTTTTGGTCGAACATATACTTCAAGCTTTTGTGATCACTAAAAACTTCAAATCTTACTCCATAGAGGTGATGTCTCCAGATCTTGAGAGCAAATACGATCGCAACCAACTCCAAGTCATGCGTCGGATAATTTTGCTCTTGTGTCTTTAATTATCTTGAAGCATATGCTACCACCTTTTGTTGTTATATCAACATGCAACCTAGGCCTTGTTTAGATGCATCACAATACACGTTGTTGTTTCCCTTCGGATCTGGTAGAATCAACACAGGTGTTGAAGTCAATCTTTTCTTCAATTATTGAAAGTTTTCTTCACACTTCACCGTCTAGACAAAAGCCTTGTCTTTCATGGTTAACGTAGTCAGTGGCAAAGCTAACTTCGAAAATCCTTCAATAAACTTATGATAGTATCCTCTAAACCGAGGAAGCTTCTGATCTTCGTTACGAATTTTGGAGAATTCCATTCCATTATTGTTTCTACTTTAGCAGGGTGTACATCAATTCCTTCCCTTGATATCACATGCCCAAGAAAATTCACCGATTCTAACTGAAATTCGCACTTTGACAGCTTCACATAGAGTTGGTTGTCTTTCAAAATCTGCAACACTATCCTCAGATATTTCACATGTTCCTCTTGATCCTTCGAATAAATTAGGATATCATCAATAAATACGACCACAAATGTGTCGAGGTATGGATGAAAAATATGAGTCATGTAATCCATGAACACTATAGGAGCATTGGTTACACCAAATGGCATCACGGGATATTTGTAATGACTATATCGCATCCGAAAAGCAATTTTCGGAATATCCTCTGACTTTACGCGTATTTGGTGGTATCCTAACCGAAGATCGATCTTTGAAAACACGATAGCTCCTCTTAGTTGATCCATCAAGTCGTCAATTCTTGGCAATGGGTACTTATTCTTGATGGTGACTTTGTTCAACTGTCGGTAGTCAATACACAACAACACACTGCCATCCTTCTTCTTCACAAATAGCACCAGAGCACCCCATGGTGAAATACTAGGTCTAACAAACTGTTTCTGTAGCAAGTCTTCCAATTGCTTCTTCAACTCTGTTAACTCCAATGGTGCCATCCTGTAAGGAGCTATAGAGATCGATCCAGTTCCATGAACCAAATCGATAGCAAACTCCATCTCTCACACTTCGGGCAAACTAGGAAAGTCATCCGGGAAAACTTCGGCGAAATCCGTAACCACAGCTAAGTACTGAATCCCTTCTCCACCTTTCTTCTCCAATGATGCTAGAAGCATAAATACTTGAGCTCCATCCTTCAAGAGTTTCTTCATTTGATTGGCAATGGTGCTTTTGGTTTCATAACAGGATTCAATGAGGTTCTTAGGATCACTAAAGATTACTGTTTTGTTAAAGCAGTTTAGAAAAACATGGTTGTTAGACAGCCAGTCCATCCCTAAGATGATATCTAATTGAGATAAGGGTAGGCATATCAAGTCTATTGCAAAGGTTTGTTCATCTGAAGTTATAGGACATTCAGAGCACATAGTTGACACTATGACGAGTTCATTAGTGGGTGTAGATACAATTAAGTCATAGGGTAGGGAGACTATAGGAAATGCTAATCGTTTGACAACATCATTAAGCACACCAAGTCACACAAGAAAGCATGTGAGGCCATGCCCAAGGCCGAATAGAAAAGAATCGCTCTGATATCATGTTGTAACGCCCCAAAAATTACCCCAACAATATTGCCCAAAAATGGGTAAGTGTTTTTTTTTGTAATGTAAAACTGCTCCATTTACATTTGATTCTTTTTCAGAACATCACGTTAAGTAACCTAAATTGCGGAAAAGACAACAATTGTTACCTAATGGTAACCAAAAGCCACTTAATATATCGTGGAATAATTCTTTATTGAAAATGACGGAGAATGTTTATACAAAACCAAAGGCGAAAATACAATCTTTGTCCCAACTGAAAACATATACAAGAGAAATCAAAACATTAAAAGTACCCTATACATATACCCTCTTCAAAGTAAAATAGAAATGGAAATGACTGCTAGTGACTAGCTCTAGTGTTAGCGGGTGTGCTCACCCTCAAGACTTTGCTGACGAATCATCGCCATCGTCGTCCCTCTCAACATCGTGGGGCTCGTTCCTCTCATGTAAATTTTCTCTCCGCTACTTCATTATTCAAAGTGAGTATGCACACTAACCGAAGTTAGCCGATTAAATCTTTTAATCATTCTTTTATATTAATCGGCCCATCCTAACACATCTCCCAAAGGAATGCTTCTTGTGGGGCCCAAACTTACGTTATCATGTAATAGAGGAATAACATCCCTATCACTATGAACCATCGCTGAAATATCCTGGATAGCCACATGGCCAAGCCTCTTATGGTCAAATGACCTCACTGGATGGTATCATATAATCCTTTTTAGGCATCGCCTTGCACATGTCGTCATCGTCGGAATCCTTGCCCAAATAAGGCAAAAGAACAAAGGTAACTGTATAAGTTTGTTGATTTGGGCACCGGGCTCCTCGTTCGAGCCACGATCTCTCCCAATTATTAAATATACTGCTCACTGATAAGTGCTAAACATACCTAAATTTCATACACTTTTATGGAACTTATCTTAAGCATAATTGAGAAAAACCAACTTAAAACAATACTTTTTGTATAAAATATCACAATCTTGTATATTTGTATGTGTATTTCTTTTTTATGTGCTTTGTAGGATTTAGAATGAAAAAAAGAAGAGAAAAAAGACTCAAGATCAAAAAGCAAAAAAGTCAAGAAAATTAAGGTGCTCAACCAGGCAGCTAAGCATGGACAAAGCCCCACAGAGCTGACCTGGACACCAGCTTGACCTGGATTAAGCAGCTGAGCGGACCTGCTTGGCCGCTTAGCCTAGGACCAGCCTAGTCCTGGCACGGTTAGAAGTCCAATTGACACAGTCAGACACAAGCTTGGCACATGCCCAAGTTGCTGAACAAGCAGCTTATCAGTCCAACCAAACAGCTTAGCGGAAAACCAAACTCCTAACCAGATCAGCAAACACCAGGCCACATCCTAGTCAGCATGGTCAAAGCTGCTGAACAAGCAGCTTTGCGGTGAAACAGGTGCGCTAAGCGGTGTGCACCCAGACTTGACTTAACCATAAAGCAAAACATGAAGTCACCCATGACCTCTCCTCAAGTAGTCCACCATAGGCTTTTCAGAAGTAGCTCACAATAGCTGGTTTCATAGCCCACAACTAGCTTTGATGTGTCAAGCACAAGGACGTGACTAAGCTACTTGATCAAGGGACCAAACCCATGCTGAAGGGTTTGGTCAGCTGCTTAGCGGTCCAGCCAAGCAGCTCAACGGTCCAGAAAGAAATTGTGTAAATAGCAACCAATTCATTCGAGCAAAAGAGGCCAACAACACTTGAAATTTACAAGTCTCTCATTAGAAATCCTTTCTGAAGTTCTCTCTTCATTTCTTAGTATTTTAGAACTTTATTTTCAATTAAGTTTGTAATTTTAGTTTAAAATTCAAGAAGAGAAAAGGAGAAGACAAATGAGATTTAAAAATCAATTTTGTACTCTCATTTGGAACTCAAAAGCATCCAATCCTTGGATGGATAACTCATGCTCCTAACATTTTCTTTGGAATAAAGTTATGTAATTTCTACTTCTTTTTATATTCCAAATGTTTGAATTTTAATCTTTCAAGTTGGTGCTTTGGTTAATTTTATTTGTTTGAGAAGTACTTAATGCTCTTTTTAGATTGATCACCTAAAAAATGATTTCAAGTCAATAAAATTACTTGTCTAAAACACTTAACAAATAAACTAAGAAGTAGTTGTACTACTTAGTTTATTTGCCAAGTTAAGCATACT
>NW_017720312.1:0-7228 GCF_001865875.1 Lupinus angustifolius | reverse complement strand
GGCAATTCCTTGTGGTTCGACATAACCTTATACTATACTACAATTGAATCTTAAAAGAGGTGTAAATTGTAAAATAGTAAAGTGTTATCAATAAATTTATTTGTTGAAAACACATTTTTACAAAAGTGATGAAACTAACTTACTAACTTTTATTTATTATTATTTACCTTCCGCAATTTATTTATTCTTTAATACCAACCTTCCTTAAGGAAGAAGTTTGGTGTGTTAATAAAATGAACCCGAAAGGGAGTAAACAAATAAAAGGTCACTTAAATTTATTATTCTTTTGTTCTTTAATTATTTATTTGTTTCTAACAACTAACTATTCATCACTTTTTTACATTAGAATAGCATTAAATCGGTGTTGGAATTTATTCCACAAAACCGAGATGGTATTCAAAGGTACTTAATAATTATGTAATAAGGGATTCCTTCAATACCATTGTACCGGCGTTAGAATTTATTCTAACAAAGCCGAGATGGGGCAAAGAAGTATAGCTCATTCACATGATTATTAAGAAGTAAGTTCTAACTGGAATATTCTTGAAACCATTATTCCGACGTTGGAATTTATTTCAACTAAGCCGAGATGGCGAACAAAGAATAAACCGAGTTTTCTTACTTAATCAAATAAAAAGAACACATCGAGAAAATGAGAGGGGAAAACAAAACCTCTCTCAAAAATACCTTTCAACACTCACCCAAGTTAGGGATATTATCTAAGCAATCAACCAATCAAAAACATTATACATCTCTCGCCCAAGCTAGAAATTGTCGCTCAAGCAACGATTGCATCAAAACAGACTCAATTCTCTATCTGGCTTTTGCCCAAGCGAGATCCTATTTCTCAAGCAAAAAATCCACCAAAAACTGGTCAAAATCACCCCCTGGATCTCGCCCAGACGAGATACTCTCGCTCGGGCGACCATAATTGCCCAGAACAGGCGAAACGCACTGCCTGGCCCTCGCCCATGCGAGAACCACTCGCTCAAGCGAGAGTGGCTCGCCCATGCGAGGGGTGTCCAGTAGCCTGGACTACTTCCTCGCCCTTTTGGGCCACCGAATCGAAAATCTCCGTTGTTTTTTATCCCTACGCGTTTTAGTTTCCCGAGTGGTGTTCCTTCGTGGATAACTACCATAATACTTTATATTTTAATCTATCTTAGGGCATATAGCTTAAGAAATCATCCATCCTTTTGAGGTAGTTGAGAGATTCGGGTGTCATATTCGGACACCATTATGTCACGATGTATTCTCCCTCACCTTGGGTTGTAGAACTATTGATCTCCTTTAAGTGAATGGGTAGGTTGTCCGACTTCGAACGCCTCGAAACTAAACACAAAAATCAATCAGTGATTTGCGAGTTAAATCATTTTCCTGCTACATTAAGATAAAGACATCATTTTAATCTATTTTAAGAACATTCGAGACTCTGATCCATCCGGTCCAAGATTCATATTCTTGAATCATCCTTTATCCTCGAAAGTCTCGTTCACGATTCCTATCATGTTCATTATCATTTCAAAACCTTCTTTACAAGGGTCGATCTCATGCTTAAAGCGACATTCTAAATCAAGATAGCCTTGATTTCATCATCATCTCCTTTCATCAAAATCAACAACATGCATATCTTCAAATACTAAAAGAGCCCCATGAACAACAAGATTTCATGGTTTCAAAATAATAATTTTCTAAATTCCCGAAAACCCATTTTTTGAGTTCTTGAGTATAACAAGAGTTAGGAAGATTATTAGAAAATTTCGACGGTTGAAAATGTTTGTAACATGCGTATAAACATCATACTAAAATCTCATAATCAACTAAGTGTTAGATTTCTAGTAGATGAAGAACGAAGAAATAAGAACTTACCTTGGAGTTATTGAGAAAATCCGAATGAAGAAGAGGAAGAATAAAATGCCAAGGGTTATCCAAGTGGGAGAGGCTCTTTTAAGGCAATGAATCAGATTTGAGAAGGGCAAACCAAAGATTTTCAAAGAGTAATGGTGTAATGGGTAGATGAAGGGTTTAAGGAGTTTTGTGTAAGAGATGAGTATTTTTGCTTGCTTGTCAAGCAAGTTTCACTCGTGAAAGTGAAGTGACCTCTTCGGAAAAACATTCGCGATATGCCCGAGTATTGTCGGCTAATACTTGGTTGGATATTAAAATCTTCCGATTTTGGTTTACGGTTAGAACTTCGAAACACAAAATTAAGAGTGAAAAATATTTTAGAAATGCGTCATGGAGAAAATTGATGTCTATTTTGATTCGAAATAATATTTTGAAGCCAACAGCGTGATCAGAATTCGATTCTGAGCTACGAAACTCAAAAATGCGTTATTGGGCCGAATTTGGGCCTGATAGCAGTTCAAAAACTTTTTGTCACAGAAAATTTCGAAAATTTACTACAAAATAGGAATTCACAAAACAAGACTAATACTCAACAATAGTTTAGCCTAAATCATTAGAGATTGATATCTAAAACTAATCCTTGTTAAAATACATATGTAATAAAATATATATCAAAATTTCATAGTGTTACATGAGGTATCATTGGATACATGATATTTTGGATGCTAGGTTGTTGAAATTGACTAAGGTTCATATAGATGATAATGGTGCTAATATGACGACTAAAGCCTTATCAAGGTGGAAGTTTGAAATTGTTGTGAGATCGTCGTTTTGGCGATTCTCTCAACATAGTTTTGAGGGGGAGATTTGTTGGGTTTGGACTCTCTTCCTATATGGAGAAAGACCTAGTTGGGAAAAGCCCACTTGTCCCACTTAATCTAATGTATATGAGTCAGATGAGGCAAGCCGAGAAATCAGTTTATGCAAAAAGAGGCAATAGAAAAGTGAGAGCGAAGTTGAAAGAACTCAACACATAGGAACTTTGAGCAGCTGCAAGAGTTTTGCTACTGTGTCTTCGTTCACCATTGGTTCGGGTTGAAATTTGGACAGTAGGTTCACAACTTATAGTACTTCATTCCGAACGGTTGGATCAGTAAGACGACGTCTAAGGTAATAGAAAATGAGTCAAAACAGCGGTTGTTTTTCTGCAACTTTGTGTTCTCATTTTCAAGTTTGTTGCTCTACTATATGCTATATTGTTGAGCACGTTTTGTGCTGCTTTCTTATTGTAATCATAGTGGAGCTTGATAGACTGACTTGTGCCCATGATTTTTACTTCTCACATTAGGAAAAAATTTCACGTTAAAATTCTAGTGTCCCTTGTGTATTCTTAGTTACTGTATTATTTGTTATTGTTCTTCATAGATTATAACAAGTTGGGAAAATTATTATCCACTGCATATACATATTTCCTTATCATTGTGTTGAATTTCCTAGATGAACAATGAACTAATTCTATTCTAATCCAATCTAGAAGTTCTAATTGTTTACTTATTTGATTTATATCTGATTGCCGGGTGCAGCTCATGAATTGATTAATTGCTGAATATATGTTTGTCTATCTCCACACGTGATACTAGATTTGGAAAAATCAGACGGCAATTGTTTTTAAGACAGTTGGAGTATTTAATCGGTAGTTAAATATTAAAAAGAATAAATTATGATTTTGGTCCCAGAAAATTAAATATATTGAAATTGTATGCTTAATTCCTCAAAATGTAGAACATTAGCCAGTTTAGTTCTTCCGTCAATATCAAATTATCAATGGTTAGTTAAATAGTGTCAGTTTAATACATCCATCACTGGTTACTTAATAGTGTTATTAGGAATAGTAAAGTAGAGAAAGACTTATATATATATTGGCTGTCTTTTATATATATATATTAATGTTATATTTTCCAACTTATAAGAAAGTCACAAAAATCATTTGTAAATTAATCACTAATATAAGAGAAATGTTTATATGAATACGTATATATGTAAAGACAACCAATAAAATTTTGAAAACACATTAAATATTTAATTTTAATTAAAATTTAGTTATTATTAATAACACAAAAAACAAAAATATATTCATCTCTAAATATGACGTGTTATATACGTCTCTATGTAAGTTTTTCTCTAATAGTAAAGTATCTCCTTATGATACATGTCACTTTCTTGTAGGTAGAAAGATTAATAGGAAGATGTACTATGAAAATATATCATTTTCCATATATATGTAGGCACAATTAATAAAATCTTAACAAACATTAAACATTTAATTTTAATTAAAATTTAGTTATTAATAATAGTGCAAAAAAACATAAACACACTTTTCTCCAAATATAATGTATTGTATATATGTCTATAGAAATTTATCTGACCTAAGTATCAATTGTGCATAAGTAACATTTAACATAGATCACTTTAGTTCTTGATCAATTGAATTTACTCGGTTAGCAATTGAAAGTGTGTAGCATTAGTCAGTTTAGTCCATGTGTGTACAGAGTTAGTTGACAATGAGTTATACACAAAAATTCCAAATGCGCTACAACCTGCAAGTGTAATTCAAACCAGTAACCCAGTGGATAAAGAGTTCAAAACTCTACCTAGTGGCCATTTAACATAAAATCTAATATCATACATGATGAATACATTATTCATTATTAATTTATATTATTCTTTTAAAAGTTAATAATGATAAAACATAAATAGCAAATGATGCCGTCACAATATATAAAACTCATAAATATCAATGTGTTCATTTTTTCTAACATATTATCAAATTTTATTCGAATTACTATATATATAAGAGTGTAATATCTATACATTATGAGTATAAAAATTTATATATAGCTAATATATCATCCATCATTGATTTATATTATTTTTGTTGAAGAGTCAATAATGATAAAATATGAATGATAAATAATGCAATAATAAAATATAAATTCATACACTGTCTACATCCAAAAAATAGGTTAACGAAGTAAAATGACCCAAATCCTTCATGTACGAAAGTGTTAATTTATTTAAAATATTAACATTATATAATAATATATTTTGCTTAATATTATTATTTTTTATTTTAAATCGAAATAGTATGATAACTTTTACTAGACTAAAATATTTAGTTGTTCATTTCAAAACTGAAACTTATCAATGACGTTACATCTAAAAAATTAATAAATATTAAAATTATATAAAAAAGAATAAATATTAATGGCCAAGTGGAAGACCTCTTACATACTTTTAGAGATTGTGGAAATTCTACTCTTCTTTGGAAACGGTTGTGGTTTAATGATCCAGCTTTTTGATGCAATACCTCCTTTATTTCATGGGTGGAGGTGAATTATAGGCTTGCTAATGGTCGTCTTTTCCTGGTGGGTATCTGGTGGGCGTGGAGGTGGCAGAACAAATCAACTTTCAACGATTCTTCTTGGGAGATTGGCGAAGTTATTATAAATGTGCATCATGATTTCAAAGATTGGAGCATTGCAGATTCTTTCTCAGTTAGCCCTCCCTCGTCTATGGGCTTCTGGTGTAAACCTGACAATGGTAAGGTGAAGCTTAATGCGGATAAAATATGCAATTTGAGAGACAAAGAGATCAAAGGTGGAGGTGTTCTTCGCGATCATGATGGTTTGTGGCCTTTTGGTTTCTCGGCAAAATTTGAAAATGGAACTCCTATTCAGTCAGAATTACTGGCTATGGAATATGGTCTTCACTTGGCTTGGAACTTGGGTTACAAGTCATTTCTCTTGGAAAGTGATTGCTTGGAAGCGATTAATATAGTTTTGGACAAGTTGTATGTTCGAATTGACTATATTAGTGTCATTGTTGATAAAATCCATGATTTGCTTCCTAGAGACTGAGATGTGCAGATTCAACATGTTTTTAGAGAAGGGAATATGCTTGCAGATTATATGGCTTCTCTTAGTGCTCCGCTTCTTAAGGAGGAGGTGATTTAGGACATTCCTCCTATTGGAGCGATCCAAATCCAACAAATGGACAACTCTAATTTGTTGTAGTATGTGTTGCTTTTTATTTTTATTTCCATTGTACCAATTTTTGTTTTAAAATAAAGAGTTTTTTGGATTACACAAGATATAATGGAAGAGTTTGTTTTGATCATTGATATAGTGTGAAATTGATAAGTTGTAACTTGCTGAAGATCAATAGATCATAACCAGCATCCATGACCAACTCTAATTTCAAACAATATACCTCTATATTACTTCTAATAATTGATTTAACACGTGTTAGACTGTTTTTTCATTATTTGTACTAACGTGACGACATATGTGAAGAAGATCTTGCTCCTGACCTTGGCACGGTTTTGATGAAGACACCAACATCACCAAAAAGAAGAAAAGGAAGATGACTTATGAAGACAAATGAAGATAAAGCTTCAAGACATTAGATTAAGTCTTTGTAAGTACTTCTATCCTAAACTCTTAAGTATATACAAGTATAAATTGCTCAAACTATTTTTTAGAAAATGTGAGACACTTTTAAAAGACTTAAAACATTTTTCAAAAATAGTGTGTAACAGGTTACTTCATTGAGTAACAGGTTACATATGTGAGAAAAGAGTTATCCAACTGAAAAACTTATTTTTGAAAGCTGAGTAACCCATTACTCAAAGTGAGTAATCGATTACTCAAAATAAATTTTAAGTATCTGTTGGACAGAGGGTTTGAGTAACCGATTACTCAAAGTGAGTAACCGATTACTCAAAATTAAATTTAAATATCTGTTGGACAGAGAGTTTGAGTAACTGGTTACTCAAAGTGAGTAACCGATTACTCAAAATTAAATTTAAATATCTGTTCGACAGAGATGATTACTCAATGTAAAATTCAAATTTCAAATGGACAGAAAGTTTGAGTAACTCATTACTCAAATGAGTAACCCATTACTGAGAGCTGATGGAAGTGTTTTTCAGATTTCAAAGTGAAAGGTTTTCACTCCAAACGAAATCTCTTCACTCCAAACAACTCATACACTTTCAGAAACTTTCAAAGGGTATTTGTAAACTATATATAAAGGCTCTAAACTCTCACACAAACAACACAATATAGAAGAGAATACATACAACTTTCATACTATTTTCTCAAAAGCTCTCACACTTTTCTTAGAACTTATCTTTGAACTCTTTGCAACTTGTTCTTAAACTTTCAAGTTAATTTTGCAAAGTTGCTTTAAATGTTTCAAAGACGTTTACAAAAGAGCATTATATACTTATATATATATTCAGAGCTTGGATTGCAAGTTACATAAATTTCATACTTGTAAAGGCAATCTGCCATAGTTGAATATTCTTCATTGTTGTAAA
>NW_017720311.1:0-20369 GCF_001865875.1 Lupinus angustifolius | reverse complement strand
TTCACTTGGAAAGGTGTTTTCCAAGGGTATAAGAATTAGGGAGTGTGTAAGGTACATAGAGATCTCGGGGTGAGATATTGTAATTACAACTCATAATTCTTAGTGGAAAAATCTCTTGTGCGGCAAGAGTACTGGATGTAACCTTCGGTGGACAGGAAGGTGAACCAGTATAAAAACTCCTTGTGTACTCTCTTCTCCTTATCTCTTTCATTTTTATTTCCTATTATTTTTCTGCATATTATTCCGCTGCACTTTAACTTTGATTTTGCAGAAAAAGCGGCCATTATTTTAAGACAAATAATTCACCCCACCCCCCTCTTAGTTGCACTCTGATACTTACAACATACACTTTGTGCATGCCAATCAATATTTTTACTTTTTTGTATCAAATATTTAAGTTTTATTTATTTTATTTTGGTAAATTAGAATATATATTTTAAAATGGATATACTTTATATTGTAATTTTTATTGGATGCAGTTTATATTATATTTTTTGTCTTTATTTTAATGATCAAATTAAGGTGAGAGAGTGATTAATATAAGACTAAACTTAGGTGCAGTACCTTAGTTACTTGTGATACTAGTATCCAATAATATTACACACCTATAAAAAATTATCTAAGCATTTTACTCAATAATCACTATTAACAGTGTTAACACTGTTAATCCATCTCACTATCTCAACATTTTAAACACTCCTCTTCTCTCTTCTTTGATGTTTCACATTCTCTCTTTAATTTATTTTTTCTGAATCTCTCTTCTCATCTTTGTGAACCTCTCTTCTCATCTTTGTGAACCTCTCTTCTCATCTTCGTAAATCTCTCTTCTCAAAATGGATGCACCTACTGATGATACAAACAATTCAACACTAATCATTAATACAATTTATAGTAGATGTAATTCTAAGAATTTGAGACAATCTTCAAAGTATAAGAAATGTGTCACATGAAAACAATTCTAAGGTATCTCTAATCTTTGATAAAATGTTGATAGTCAATAGGTCAAACTAAATGGTTTCTCCTAAAGCTTCTTAACAAGTTCTCATTTGTTGAGACAAAATAGTCTCCCCTCAAGGTAATATGTAAGGATCTTCTATCCGTTGTTGATTTCTTCAATTTTGGAATCACGAACATATTTGTAAGGACTTTCTCCCCTCAATTTTGTAACTTGAACTACTTTTGGGACATACTCTTTGAGGAATAAAATGAAACAAATAAATAGTACATGCACTCATCTAAATAAGAGAAATACTTGCAGTCAATTAACACCACATACATAAATAGACCAAAGAAACCACTACAATCTCATATTCATATATGTCAAATTGTAATGAGGAAGATCAATATAGTTGAAATAAGGGAAAAATACAAGTGTTTTCAATGTCATGTATAAAAAGCATAAATATTCACAATTAAAAGGCCACAACAAAAACATAATCACAGAAAATGTCATGCACAGCAAAAACATCTGCAATGTCCTGTACAAAAACATAATCACAACTGTGTGATTTTAATTTTCGGCACAAGAAAAACATCCCTAACAATATTAGCATAATCACAAGTCAAATTCAACTATCAATAAGATACATAAATATTGAATTGAAAGACCACAAAAAATTAAATTGAAATCATACAAAAGAAATAACATACAACTAAATCATTGGAAAGATGAAAAAATCATGACAATGAGAGAAGCTATGTCAAACCATTAATTAGAACATGAATAATAATTCATTTTAAATATAAACTGTTAAAGTAGAGAAACAATATAATTGAATTTCTCATGTAGATCTAGTATTACGGAAGGTGTTCATTATTGAATTTTAGAGATAAAAGAAATCAATTCTGGTGAGAGAAAGAATAATGACAACCAAAAACGTTGGTTCTCTTCTACCAATCATGGGAGAAGCGTAGAGGAGAGAACAAAAGAGAAGAGAAAAGGGATTTAGAAAAGAAAAAAGAGAACATGAAGCACAAGACAAGTACTTAAGTTTAGTCCATTAATATATTGGTACAATTTCGTAGTGGTTATATATGGTTTTCTTGTAGAAATTAAATTTTGAAGGGCAAATAGTAAAATTATATCATGGTGATAGTTACACTATGTTTTCCTTTATATATAGTATAAATATAGATATATAATATAAATTAATCATTTTTCCTCGTGTGGAGTGTATATTAGTTATTATATTAGAGTAGAAAATTAATTTTTGCTATTTTTTTGTATAGTCTAAACAAGTTCCTCCTTTACAAGTATAGTAGAATTGAGATTTATTTTTTTTAGTTTCAACATCCTATTTTTAATGACATTCAAATTATTTATTATAAAATTAAGTTTTATTAAATATTTAACAAGGTAGCTAAATCTCAAATTTGGTCCAAAGATTAACTCAAAGATAAAAAGTGGGCACCTAACAAATCAAAGGTTTCAAGCTTATGAATTATGATTATAACTGATAAGGTAACCCATGTATTCAAAATATTTGATTACGAGCCAACTTTTATCCAGTATTGAACAATCCAATATAAGATTATAAGAAGAATTGATATTTAGAAGTTATTATATTAAAAAATAAATTAAAATTAAGCTCATTAAATTTTTATTTTTGTTACATATTAGAATTCCAATATCGTAATGGACCCTTGACTACTCACTCAATTAAATGACATAAAAGAGCTTATAAGCCCATGAAGTTTTCGTTAGAAGTCCATCTAATGATGACTTACATATCAAATTTTGTAAATCATTGTCTTTTTTTAAAGTCTTCTCTAGCCGAACAAATATAATTTTTATTACCAGCCGGATAGATTTATTATCTAATTAACTATAAGCCACTTATAGTTCTGACCGAACACATTACATGACAAAGGATTACATGCATTATTATATGAGATCTATCAAACACATGGTTAAACGATGTAAAAAAAAGACATGAACAGTTTAAAATTAAGAGTTTGATGGTGGATCCAAACCCCAACGATGACTAACACACTAAGCTCATGACTATCTCACACGAATATTATTAGTCCTTATATTCCCAGAATATTCATATCCACAAAATATAACATATTATTTTATAAATTGATCATAAATAAAAAATATAACATTATCAATATGTTACCTTTAATTATATATTAAATTTTAGAAATTAATTTTATAGGAGGATAAATCATTTTTTGAATCTGATTCATGGAGACGATACTTGTTAAGAGAGACAGACACACACCCCAAAAAGAATTAGTTCATTACCCATAGAGTAAGGGAAGAGATTACCTGGGTAGTAGAAAAAAACTATATGATTCCTGCTCAAGACAAATAGGATGAATAAGAATGGCAAAACTCCCACTATTAAAACTAGTAAGTTTTTTCCATACAATAATAGTGTTATCATCATGTAACCTTAAAGATTTTAATCACTCTCAAAAGCTCTAGAAGCTCTTCCATCACCAGTTTTTCCTACTCGAAAGACTCTCTTCTTCTCCGCAATATTTGTTAGATCCACAACCCTCCCTCCAAAACCCTATATGACCACCCTTGCTCCTTTATCAGAACACAAATTATAAAGCCTCATAAAGGTATCTTTTAGTGGCCTCTCTCCTACCCAAAAGTCCTCCCAAAATCTAGTATGTTGCCCATTCCCCACCACCTTTTTAAAACAACACCTAAAACACCCATGAGCCATATCAAACCCGCCCACCACCCTCTTCAAATCTCTTCACCAAACAGACTTTGACCCACCTAAATCAGTCTCCCCCCATTTAGAAATACTCAAAGCCCCATATTTGGATTCCAAGAACAATCTCCACCTCCACTTACCAAGTAAAGCAAGGTTGAAAGACTCAAGCTGTTTAATATTCTATCACAATTTTTTGTTTAGAAAATTACACTTATCTTAGTTAGTGTAATGTATGTATATAATTAGAGATGACTTGTGTAAATTTAAAAAAGTATGGGTGATTTATATACTTTCACTAAAATACAAGAGGTGTCAATGTAATTTACATCTTTTTGAATCGAGACTAGGTAAAGGGTTACAAAGGTTAAAATATTAAAACCATAAAAAATTGTTGAAATAAAGAGTTGAAATATTTTTAAACTTTTGATATGTCATATACTTCTTTTATTTAAAATTTTAGTTATTTTATTTAAAATTTTAGTCTACACTTAATTAAAAAGCAACTTTTTTCTTCTTCTAAACCACATGATTCCTGCTCGAGACATAGGATCACTAACAATGACAAAACTCAATATTGTTCATCACCATGCTAACCTTAAAGATCTTTAGTCACGAGACGAGCAGGCTATTCCAAACACTGGCAATAGAATAATTTAGAGTTGTTAATCTGCACTTGCATGCATATGAATGACCTAGACCAACAAGATATTGGTCTAGTGATGTAAAACTCTATATATGTCTTCAAATCAGTCAAAATGTCCAATGTTCTTGGGAAGGACATTCGTTAAGAAGGACAATCACACACCCTAAAATGAATCCTTACCTATAAAGTGAGGGAATACCTTTGGTTATACTAAAAAAAATCTAAATTGAGTAAAAGTTGGATTCAGGCATTTTGTATTAAAAAGTGACCTACAATAATAACAGAATAAAATATCTCATTACACTAGAAAATAACTCTCCTTAAATCCACTGATTGTTTGATATGTATATTATTTTTTCTTTTTATAATATATTTTAAATGAAAATTTCGAGGGGAAGAGAAAAAATCAGCATAACTTCAAAATAACCAAAACAAAACATGCTTACTAAAGTTCTGGTTTTTATAAAACAGACATCAGCAAATTGGCCACAACTCTAAAATTCTTACTCAATCAAGTCCATTTTTATTTTATGGGTACAAACAACAAACAGAGCTTATTCAATTAGAATAGAGGTATCCCTCAGAACAGGTATCAGGCCCTGCACTCTATGTTAACTTGTGAATGGTTTTCATGTCAATGACTTCACCAAGAGTCCCTTGCTCAAGATGGTCCCACCACTTGAATAAGAAATTGTCCACAACTAGCCTGAACCAAGGTGACAGCTTCAAACCTTCCTCACCTGCATCAGCTTTCCTCAGCAGCTCCTTCAACTGATCACGGGTCACGTACTTAACATCGGCAACTTCATCTGGATTTGGATGAAGGTTGACATCCCGGACAGTGAATAGCAGATAATCCACTGAAATGAAAGGGAGGAAATAAAAGTTGTCAGTACTATCAGATGAAAACAAACCCTTCCACACATATAGCAGTTAAGTAAATGTCCTGTTAGCACTAATACAAGCATATTTTGTATCAATGCTTCTAGAATAAGAACAGCCCAAATATTAAATAATTAAAAAATAAAGGCCAAATAGGACTGTATGAGCTTCCACTGGTTCATGTCTTGATTTAGACAGGGGCAGCCCAAGCATAAGGCTAGACACTAGTAAAAAACTTGCTTTAGGCCCCATATCAATAATTGTAAAATCACTAAATTGTAATAATATAAAGACGGCAGACTAATGCACAAGGGTTCCACCTGATAGGGCCTGAGATGGGTAAAGGCAAATATATGCAGCCTTACCCCCACAATCGAAGAAGTTATTTCTAAGGCTTCAACCCATGACCTCCATGTCACAAAACAATATACCTTTACTTGTTGTGTTGAGGCTCACCATCGTAATTGCTAATACTCTCTTCAGAAAATAAGAAAGGAATATGAAGTTACTAATTAGCCAATTGCTAGTATTAGAAGTGAAGATTTTCCTCCAAAAGAATAGGTTCCTCATCTTACTATGATGACTTCCTCTATTAGAGTTTAAAAAGGTCATATCTTAAGTTTGCTTTAGGCTTAGATATGCATTGGGCTGCCCCTCTTTAAACTGCATTAATGACCTTACTGTGAAATAATCCAAGATGGGTACTTCTACGACAAAAAAAGTCTTCGCAGTGAAGTTTGGAAGATAAAACTGACTTACGTTCATGCTCTCCCCATTTGCCATCTGAAGGCGCCTTGTAAAGGATGCGACCCAATGGGGTGAACTGATCAACTGGCACATCTTCAGCAGGGATACCAAGCTCATCTAAAAGTTTCCTCTGAGCTGCATTTCTTACTCCTGGTAATACAAGGAGAAAGGAATCTTACTACTTAGCAGTAATCACAAAGTAGATTATAGTCTTTTCAAATTGATATAAAGGTACACAGTATATACCCAGGGAATTCTCATCAATAAGCTCAGATTCACGGTACAATGGATGGCTGCAGCAGGTGTTTGTCCACACAAGAGGGAATGTTACCTTTGTCGCAGATCGTTGCTTCATCAAGAAGAATACAGAATCACAGTCAACAGACCAAATTAAAACCTTAGTCTAAAACTTGAAAACATACATGCAAACATAGATAATTTTTCACTAAATTCGTCTAGAAAAAACATAGAAGAGAAGCAATATGTGAATTTACATATGATATCAACAACAACTTATCAAACAAGAGTCATTTAAAACAATGTTGCTCACACTTCAATTGATCAACGTAAACACTATACTGAAGGTGTATCTGAATATAAAGAAATTATATTGCAGTTTACTACTAAGGCAATGTTACAATAATTTGTTTGGAGAAACTTCAACCAATGATCATGAAGAGTTGACATTTTCTTAATTTATGCCTTTTCTGGAGGCATAAATGAAGAACTGGTTCTTTTACTAGCATATATAGATCATGTCATACAATCACTGATACAAGGGCACAGTTGGAGTAGTTAACAGCAACAAAGTTATCCCACCTTCACATATTGAGCACTAGATTTTTAGCCCGGCTTGTGATTTGTGACAGATGTAAAACTTTCGTATCATGGGTATACACAAAATGCAGAAACAATAATATGGAATAAAAATACTCATGATACAAAGTAGATAAGAAATTTGATCCATGAAGATGTCAGGCCAAAAAAAGTGGTCTCCAATTCAGTATCATCCTTTGGAAATCAATAGGCTTATTTTAAAAAGGAAGTAAACTCCATACTTTGAGTAAACCAAACACATAAAAACAAATACATACCTGAAGAAGCAACTCATACTTTGAGTTGAATAGGAACACACTGAATGCTCTATGCAGCAAATTCTCAGAATCAATCTTTTCCATCAAGTGACCTATAAAATTTTTAGAAGCTCAGAATAATGACTTAACAAGCAGAGGAGGAGCATACTATCAATAATTCTAATATATGGCACAGATCAAATTTCCAAGAGCATTATTTTTTGCTTCAGGAAGTTAAAATTCACAAGAGCACCTGAAATTTGCATTTTTATTTCAGGTTCCACTGATCAAATTTGCTGAAAAATATAATTCTAATATATGGCACAGATCAAATTTTAATTTGCATATCTTTTATGCTCGCATCAGTGGTATGAAAGAGGTTATTAACCGATCCATGACAACCCATACTTATCAATCTTGGATCATAGTGTGAAGTAGCCAACCCTAAAAGGGCTCTAGTGGCATAACAATCATGTAAATTAAAATAAGAGTATTTTCTCACTTTGGGAAGGGGGCTTTACAAAAAAACAGAAAGGGTTATTACTAATGTGGTTAGTGATGTCAATTACAAAAGGAAAAGGGCAGCAATGTATTTCTGTTTTTGAATAACAAGTTCTATGAAAAAATAATAATTTCAGATTAGGTCATAATGAGAAAAAGAAAGGGCTTCGGTAACAAAAATGGTAGGACTTGGTCAGAAAAGGAAGAGCATGACCAGTATAGCTCTTTACTGTCGGGATTTTGCCAAATGGGAGCAAAGTGGTCCTGGTGGCCATGATAACAGCTGCATCAGGCCGCTTATCAATAATGCAACATAACGAGCAGGCTCTCATGGACAAGCAATGCAACAGAAGAATAGTGCCACTGTCACTAGCGGTTGATAACCATGTTACAAATTTAACATGTTTTTTTACGAGGAATCATCTCAGAAAACAATGGACAACTTTGAGAACAACTTCTCTGGAAGCTATGTTGCATTGTAATATGAGTATTGTATGAAGATTTAGGATAGTAAAAAAATTCAGGATAAGACAGTATGGGCTATATTAAATAGAACTTCAAAAAAAAAGTATATTTATAAAAAAATACTGCATACTTATCATTTATCAAATTGTTTCTAAATCACAATTAATAAAAAAATATAGTTATTACAAATTTACAGTTACAAATCAATCCATACAGGCCTACACAGTAAAAATTAAGACTACTACTCTTTTAGCCAATGCAATAGCTTACTAGATATGGACTACACGATAATCAACAATTTAAGTATGAAATATACAAGCATTTTTGCTCAAACCATCATATTGCAGAGTCAACAGAGAAAATTTCATGATATTAAACCGCCAAAAATATCATAATATCCACTTTGACAAACATAATAGATAAAAGAAGTATATACTCTTCAGAAAACAAGAACTATAAGAAGTCAAAGCACACAAAACATTGTAACAATTATCTCAATGCTAAATAATGTGAGTCCATCAATATTGAACAAGATTTCAAAATGGAAAGTCAACTTACAATTATATTTGGAATCATGACCAACCACACGGTCATTCTCATCCACTAAAATGCATCTGTGAAATTCCAAAACAAAAAAATACCATTCAGGTAAGAGGACAAAATCGATGATGCATTAGTAAATATGGAAGTTAGGATATTTAAAATGTAAAAGGAGAAAGAGTACATTAAAATATTAGTATAGAGATCAGGAAAGTTATACATGAAAAAATAAAAGCCTCTTCTCCTAACCGAAACACCAGATATTAAAAAAAATCAACTAAAACTGCAACAAAACAAACCTAGAAAAACTGAGAAGCAAATTTGATACTTGAATAGAATTTCATATTGAAACAATTATGATTTTATGAATGACATATGCAGAACTTGTACCAAAAAGATTCAAAGACAATGCTAAGAAATATAAAAAAGTAATGGCTAGAAGCTTTCAATCTAGTATGATTGAGCACATATTCACCTGGGAAATGAACATGTAATTTATTAGAGTTAATGCCCAACTACGTGTTTCCTAACTCTATCTGTTGCAAGTTGCTAACAACAGTTGTTGTGCCTCAAGTGCAGGGACCAACACCCCAAGGGATCAGCATCACATGCTAAAAGAGGCTCAGGCATGCCTTTAAGACAAGAGGGGTTTTGAAGTCTTGAGACGGAAGGTGCTAAGAAGTGCCTGCCAAGGCAAAGAAAGTCTAACACTAGGCAAAAAACAGTTTAATAACTGACCCTCTTGTGCATAGACTTTCCAAAGAAAGTCTAACAAGAAATGAAAACACAGTTGAATAAATGACCATGTAACAATGACTTTCCAAAAAAAGTTATTACTCAACCATAACGTTCATAGTAAAATTGAAAGATTATTATGTCCCATTAACAAAACCTGTTTGCAAGAGTCTAAAAGATCAACAACTAGTTATTATTTCAACATTCTGACTATTATACCCGCATTCAACTCTTATTAATAAGCCACTACTAAAGGCCTGTCTACCCTTTACCAGTTATCACACCTTTCTGTGTCTCTCGTAAACCACATCTAACTTCCTAATTTTAATGTCTGGGGGGTATGCTAGTCAAAATATTTATTAAAACAAATAGTTGTTGGCTTTAGCAGCAACCCGATTTCAAGAATCACTCTACACTAACTATTTAACTCGAGCCGGTAAGACCCATATAAGGAGGCAAAACTGACCCTATCCCTATATTTTTTTCATTCATATAAATCGAACCCAAGTTCTTGGTCAAGAGGAACTGGCCTCCTTACCACTCGGATCAACAAACATCGGTTGACCACGTCAATATTATATGTTATAATAGCACATAATTTACAAGTAGTGCAAACTAGTCAACCTATAAGTTTTTTTATAAGGTTGCCGCCTTCCTTGACTAAATCTCTAGCACCTCAAGGGTGACTTTTTCCTTTGACTGCCTTGGTTTGCATGATAAACAGACAGTCAAGAAAACATAAGCAAAAGCATAAAAAATTCTCAAGAAACATTTTAATCAACTTAACAGAAATTTGGCATTAAATTAAGTTAAAGTCCCTGTCTCAATTCAATTAATTATCAATAATGCACCTAAACCATAACGTCATCCCAAAAGGTCGGGGTTCGAATATTGATAGGGGGACACTTGATAGGGGAGAACCACCCATCCAACACGGATTAGTTCCTTGTCCGAAAGTGAGAAATACCTTGTTAGTACAAAAAAAAAATAGCTAGCCACAAAATAAAAAATAAGAATAACAAAACGGAGCTAATTTGCTATTTGGAGATTAAAGAAAAAAAGAACACGAATGAAATCATGCAAAACACATCAAAACGATGAAATCAAAATAAACGACAGTGTGTATCAGAACAAAATAACAGGAACTGGAAATAAGAAAAGAGAGAAATGAATTAAAACGGAGACGCAAAGGGAAAACGGTACTGACTCATCATCGAACATTAAACGACGCTGAACAGCGTCCATGCCAGCGTCGTTTTGCGGAGTTTCTCCTCCCATAGTGGTTAGAGAAGATGACAAAGATACCCTCGCTGGTTTAATAGCTGTGAGAGGATTATGGCTCTTCTGATTTTGAGAGAAGAAAGAGAGAGAACGAGATCTGGAGATTGAAGAAGTAGAAGGAGAAGAAGCGAAGAACGACAATGCTCCGTTGTTCCTTTTAAACAATTGATGGCTTAGGGATACTGCGATCAAGGACTGAGACATTATATTTGTCTTTTTTTGCTCGTGAACCACACTACTTTTGCCTTTTTCTTCTGATATATCAAAACATTAAGAAACTTTAACAAGTATCAATTATGAGTTTTTTTTATACTTGGTACTTTGGCTTTTATAATTCATTTTGGTACATGAATTTGGTCACTCTTTGTATTTAGATTGGCGAAATATTATGGTTGAATAAAAAGTAAAAAAATAAAGTCAAGTTGATACAACGACCTCCTACTAATCAAAGATTATAGATGATAATGGATAGAATGACTTGCCCCTAATAAATGTGATGGGTTTAGTCTAGGAATGACAACGGGGAGGACCGGGGTCGGGTATGTATTCAAACCCGAAATTTAAAACTCGAACATGAACCCAAATTCCATGGGGTTGAAAATAAAAATATCATACCCGAGCCTGTCGGGTTTCGGGTAACCCGAACCTGAAAAAAAACCCGAAAATAATAAAGTATTAAGGAAAATATGATATTGTTTTCGTGTAATTTTTCTCTACCATTTCTATTTTCTCTTGTATTATTTCATTTCTTTTATGTTTGAAGATCCAATAGTATGTAAAGTAAAATTAGAAATTAAAAACAATTAGCAAATGATAGAAATTTCAATTTTAAATTAAATTACCTTACTTCGTGGCGGGTTAGGGTCTTTGCTATACCAAACCCGAACCCGAACCCAATATTTAAACCCGGGCAAAATCCAAACCCGAACCTAATCACATTGAGTTTTCCCTGTTAAATTTGGGTTCGATTCGGGTGGGTACCCAGGAATTCAGTTTTTATTGCCATGCCTAGTTAAGTCTGGATCTTTATTTTCTTTGTTTTTTGATTGGTAGATAATTGAGAACAAAGATTGTAAAACCAAGTGTTGAGCAAGTTTGGATAATTAGTATTCATACCTACAATTCCTAAATCCATATACCTATATGCATATTCAATAATTGTAATATCATATTAATTGTGAAATATTATATATTAATTTAATTCATAAATACAGTATCATATTAATCTATAAATGTAACGTTATATTGTTATGCAATGATACGTTACTAATCCATAACTATGATTTTATCTTATTATTATTTTTTACTATCAAATGTATTCCTTTACCTTTTTTGCGTAATGAATTAATCCTTTTTGGGTTCGTGGTTTCCCCTTCCAACAAATGTTGCTTCTAGAAATTGAACTCTCGACCTTGGGGATTTAGTGAGACCTTACGCCACTAGATCAACGCCTTGATGGTGATCTTATCTTATTTGATTAAACAATGCATGCTAAATACATTTTTCGTAATAATTGTGATGTTAAGTTCTAATACATTAATATTAGAGTAAATTACAATGACGCCCCCTGAGTTTTAGTGAAATTACACAAACCACTCCTCACTTTTCTACACCTACACAAACCCCCTAAATTTTATACTTTCATTACACCTATCACCACTGCATGAGAAATAAGTGTAATATTTTAAACAAAAATGTGATAAATACAATTAAGTTAAACAAAATATGATATATTGTGGAGACAAGTCCAAATAATATACAAATCAATGTATCTTTATTATTTTTGGTTACAAAATACATCAACAATTCTAAAGAAATATTATTTAAATCGTTCTTATACTATATTGTAACGAACCAAAAATAATAAAGAGATATTGACTTATATATTATTTAGACTTGTCTTCATAATATACTATGTTTTGTTTACCTAAATTACATTTATCACATTTTCTGTTTAAAAGATTACACTTATTTTTCGTGTATGGATAGTCAGCGTAATGGAAATATAAAATTTAGGAGGATTTGTGTAGGTGTAGAAAAGTGAGGGGTGATTTGTGTAATTTTTCTAAAACTCGGGGATGTTAGTGTAATTTACTCTTAATATTTTGTTGTTAATCCATAACTATGAGGTAAAATTATATTGCTTAAATGATGCTTACTAAATATGTTTTTCATCATAAAGTTGAAGTAGTGACTTTTTTATGTCTGTTTATGTAAGAGGAACTAGGTTTAATCGACAATTTAAATCGTGTTTAAATTATGTTTTGTAATTTATTATTATTTTTCTCCATTTGATTACCTAAAATAACATTTAGGGTTATAAGTAACAAACACACAATTACTAAAATTGTTCGCAATTATTTTTAATATGTTCTAAATTTATAGGCACACAAGGACTCGCGAGTAGCAAACCTAACAGATATCCACACTAGTCCAATGCAATTTCAAATCCAAAATTGAATAAATGAGACCGGTCCAGATCCAAAACCATCCAAACTCTTTAACATTCCTACCAAAGACCAACATAATAATCAAATTGAAAATAAAGACTACTACAATTTGTAAGTTTTTTTGGTTTGAATCCAAGAGACTTGTAGTATATATCAAAGTAATGGGAACGAGGCATCAACCGTTTGGCTTACCCTACAAAATGCTCACAATTATAAGGGGACGCATATATTAGACAAATTTATATGTCTTGTCCATTGTAAAATGGAATTAGTTCATAAAACTAAATAAAAAATTTCAAAAGAGAAAATAGAAAAACCTTAATATGTTATATTAATTTGACCCAATTACGTTAGTTCACAAATTTTCCGAGACATTCAATTACATTACAGTTCAATTATTTGAATTTTAAATACTTTTTAAAATATTAAGTTTACGTGGAAGTCTGTATTGCATAATAGGAATGTCTTCAAGCTTGATTGAGGAAAAGCCAGAAAATGGAAAAGAAAGTTAAAATGTACGTCTATTTTGCCACCACTAAATAAAATAACGTTTCACAAATTTTATTTAGTAAAAGGGATTTTCTTAATTCATCAACTATAATTTAATACATTTTATATATATAATTACATACATGCAGTTTAAAAGACAAATTTGTTTCATAATTAATTAAAAGTTATTCTATATTTTTTATTAATTTGAAAAAGTTCATATAATATGTAAGAAACACAATACTTTAAAAAAATGTCTAATAAAATAAGCCAAATTAAAGTTATAATTATAACTTACATCATAGATCATCACACTAATAATTAAGTTTTAAATTTAGTGTGGAGGTTGTAGGTTGAGTCTTGATCTTCCTCTTGTGTCCGGGAAGAGTTGACATTGGACCACTTTGAGTAGGTACCTGGAAAGAGACTCTAACACTCAAATGAGTGCAAGTAAGATATGTAGAAAGAAGGTAGAGTGACAATGTGAATTTTCTTCTTTATGAGGTGTCTCTCCTATATAGAGAGAGTTTGAGTGAGGTATACTCTAGAGTGAGTGTTTTAATCATGACGAGTCGCTCCACTATGTCTTTTTCACAAACTGTCAAGGGCTACTTTTTTCGTCTCGGGCGACTCTATTGCGTTTGTGTTCTGACTAACACACTGCTTCATACATGAAGGTCGTCTTGTTGCTTTATTCAGACTGTTGTAATCGTATACTAGGCATGCTCATGTAGTACGACAAAAAGTAGTACATAGTGCTTAAATGGTGTGTTCAACTATGTGGTAGGGCTTTTCGCCATTCAAGCGGCAGGTTCAGTCCTACAATAGACTTATATGGTTTTGTAGGTGCTGACTAGGACATGTCTTGTTGTTATCGTCCTTTCCCACAACTAGGTCATCCATTTGGGAATGATCGACATTGTACCATGATTCTATGTGTCAATTGGTGTTGACCAATCTTGACATTATGATGGAACAATTTCCCTTATAGTGGTATGCCCATATGTGGTCGTGTGAAAAGACTTTAATATGACGGTGACATTTCCAAGTGTTTTGTTGGGGTAGGTGATTCTCTGGGTCCGTTGGTGGTCAACTTTAGGGTTGTTTTGTGTTGAAGGTGTGAATTATTTTGCAAATCCGGGCAATTTGGGTGATTAAGTGGTGCCTTCCCATTTTCGATGTTTAAGTGGTCGACGAACACGTGGGGTTCATTGTCATTATTATGGATAGGTTGTGACACCTGGTTGGATGGGAGGTATTTTGAGATCTGTACAGTCAACATATAGGAGGCGCCTCAGTATGCGTTGTCTGCACGTGTTCATCGTTAGATCTGTACTTGAGTGTTTTTTGGACGAACATGCTATGGGTTTCTCCATCCATCGGTTGATGCATTTTGCCTTAGTTTGTGTTTCCACAATTGGATCTGCACTTGATTATTGATGGTTGACCAAGATGCATTTAGGGATGACCTTTGAGGGGACATGGGCCATTTGAGGCACATACCCTCCCATATTTTCCCTATAAATAAGGATTCTTTTCTCATTTCTTTAATTTTTCAACCTGCCATCCCGATGTCTAGGTACTTTCTTACCACTGTTTCTTCTTGTTCGTCATCTTCTTCCAAGTTTTTAGGTAAACCTACTCCCTTCCCATGATTTTATTTTTCCTTAAAATGGTGAGAATAATCTTAATCGAAGAAGGTTATGGTAGTGATAGCTCCGTTGAGCTCCTTTCTGGCCCCTCTCCTTCTTTTAACTCTCCACCCTCTCAACGATGATGGATAAGTGGTGCCTCCTTTACTATCGGGCATGGTCGAAGGGCTCGTGTCTGGGGAATATGGTCATGTGGGAATTACTCGAAAAAGTCTTTGATGACCCTTGTTAGTTCCAATCTGGAATTGGCGCGATTAGAACATTAGGTGCTTGATGATTTTTCCCTGGAATACCCCTCATTCTGAATGGATATCAACTACTAATGTTCGTACTCCCCCATCAGGACGGTGATGTGGATGATCCCTATCATTGGGTCAACTGGGAAATCCGGGGACAACAAGCTAATTCCCATCGGGGATGTGTCCGAGGGTGACGATAGTTGAGGCAAAGTATTCCATGGTGGATTATGCAAAGTTTTCTCCTGCCACGAATGACCAAGTGTGCAATGATCGAGGAATGAAGGAAAAGTTTTGCTTCCTTTTCTTGTATGAAGTTTATTTCTGAAATACTGGTTTCCCTTATCGATAAATGTATGACATGTGGTCATGCTCTCTCACTTGCAAGTGGCTCTCTCCCAGCTATATATAAATTTTTGGTAACTAATTGTTTGAGTCTTAGAGGCATCTTCAAATTAATTGAATTAGTTAAGCCTAGGGACTCTAGGTGGAAATGGTTGAATACCATGAAAACAAGATATAGACATATCAACGTCATATTGTATTGGTTTCTCTAGCATCCTGACCTTAATGGTCACAAGTAACGTCAAGCTATTGATGTTAAAGAAGCGTTTGGTGGGAGGCAACCCATCATTTAATTTTTTGTCATTTAAGTAGCATTTTGTCTTAGTTCTATACTGATGAATTTTTGCAAGAACAAGAACTTTGGAGGCCAAAAGGATGCACCACGGTGAGGAGGAAGGGACAAAAAGCTAAATCTGGGTGAGCACCGCTACGTTGAGCATAGGTAAGCCACACTCAATGTAGAGCCCAAATATGCTCAGCTTTAGAGTTGTGCTAAGCGTGAGAGGTAACAAAATTTTTAATTTCGCTACTATTTGGAATACGCTCAGTGCTGATACTTGCGCCGAGCTTAACACCGATTTATGGTTAGCGAGTCCTCAACAGTCAGGGGGTCTACCAAACCCCCCGGTTATCCTGGGCTGATCACGGGCCTCTGCAAGAAGATCAAGGTCGATATTTCTATCCCCCCATAGAAGAGTTTGAAGGTTCCCATTGACATGAACTATATCCAAAAGTTCTATTTTGGGAAGGAGGTCGAGGAGGCTGGCCCAATCTAGGTGGTTCCCTCAATCAGAGTCAAGCGAAACCTTAGAGTGAGACTCGAACTCCCCGACCTAGTATACCTGCAGCCAACCCCTCTATTTATGCATCATCTCGGGAAGCATATGCTTGGACACAGGCTAACTTCGAGCATCTTTTTCGGAAACAAACGTCCAATTGCCTTCATACTGACATGGTGTATGGGGTTTTGGACCAGTTGGCCAACGCTTTAAACTTGGATGGTTCGCCTTATGCTGGGAAATTCAACATTCCTCGCCTAACTGAATATGAGGCTCGTGCTCCTTAGCATGGGGGAAGGCCTATTTACCTAGGAGGGGATGGGTCTAGTGCCACCCCAACATGGACGATCTCTTCAGGATGGATTAGCAGTAGTAATCCTGTTTTTCTTGCTTTAGTTTTTAGTTTTTGTCATTTGCTTCTTTATTTCCCTTATGTAGTTTGAATTATATACTTGCAATTATGATGAATGAAATGAGTATTATGAAATTGTACAATCTTGTATCTTTTTAGTTTTGAATATTTAGTTTGTTTCTTTGGACTATCTTCTAGCATAACTAAACATGAAAATGAGTAATGAATTTGAATTTGAAGTTTTGAACCAATTGATTATGCATGCTGATTTATTCAAGTATTTTTTGTGAATAGTGAATCTGTGTAAATTATGCATGATGTTGTTTTAGACTTAGAAGGCATGAAACTGAGAGTTGAGTGAATGTCAGATATACACTGCTTTATATGAACTTAAATTAGACTAGCATTGTTGGATTTGTCTAAATCTCTTTATTTGCTATGTGATTGTGATACATGGATAGGATCAAGGCAATTGTTTTTTACACCCACTCGGCCAAACACTAACTAAAATTACATGATCATCCCTTGCTAAGCCCCTTTGAGCTAAAAATGTTTATTGATTGAACCCTTGCTAGATTTAAAAATCTACCTAGCCTACTTCTAGTAGGATAAGAGAGTTAGGTGTACAATTATACTATATGCTAAGTTGGGGAGAGGAAAATGTATGTATGAAAGAAAAGTGAGAAACAAAGTATTGTAGTACACCATTGATTCCATGAGACTAAAAAAAAGAAATACTCCACAAAAAAGAGAAACAAATTTAGAAAAAGGGATGAATGGTGGAAGAATGAAATAAAAAAGGGAATTACAAACAAAAGACTTGTAGTACAAGTAAAATTGATTCATAAGTTAGAATTTGCTCTCTTAGCCTATTTGAACTTTTGTATCATGAAAAACCATGTTGCTTGTAGCCCAGCCACATTGCAACCCAAGAAAGACCTTCGTGATCCATGTTGAAACTTTTACTAGTAATTGTTGAGATATATGTCAAGTCTGATTTCATGCTATTTTTGTGCTTAAGTTGAGAGAAACCCATTTACACTTATACATGAGTTAACATTGTGAGGCCTTTTCTTAGTTGATAAACAATTTGATTGCATGCTGAAAATATATCACTATCACAACATGTTACTTGTTGAATTGGTTTGAAAAATCCTAAGTGTTTTGAACCTAACATTTAGTTTATGCTTGAGTACTATTTTAGGATGAAAGTTCATACTACTTGATGGGCTAACTTGTAAGATAAACTCTGAAATTTTTCTGAAACCTTATTGCATGATTTGAGCTTAGACTTACTCTTGTTTGGGGACAAACAAGATCTTAAGTTGGGGAGAGTTTTTGAGTGCCAAAATTACCTTAGTCTATATGGATAATTTAACACCTTTTGATTATAAATACTTACTTTATGTAATCTTAGTTGAAATTTTGATAATAAATTATACTAATCACATTTTCTAAGTCCCTCTATGTATTTTAGGTTGAAAAAGGATGAACTGGGCCAAGAACGGGCCAAATTGGGCTATGCATGCAAAAGCAACAAATCAGCTTCACTATGCGCAGTGTAGGAGCTAAGCTCAACATGGTGGCGCTGAACGTGGGAGGAACCATGCGAAGTGTCTGAATTGAGTGAAGGTGCGCTTAGCATACTGTTGCTGCGTTGAGCACATGAGCCCATATTCAGAAATATAAAAAGAGCATTAAAAGACTTAAAAATATATAGAGTTTGGATACTTTTTCATAGAATTCACCTAGGAAGTTAGGAACCAATTTTTTTGTAACTTTAAGTATGGTTTATAGTATTCTTAGTGTGTGGTTTATGTAAGTTGGATTGAGGATTTAAAGGTTAGGAAGTAGGAATAATGAGGTAAAATTGATGTTCATGGAGGAATTAACAACTCTCTATGAACTCAAAATTCGGAGTTCTAGTTCTATCTAAGTTATATATGAAATATGTAATTAGATTACTTCTTAGCTGTAATTGTTTTTATATTCATTGATGTATTTTGTAATTTAGTTTTATGAATGAAAGTTATATGATTTTTATGAATTTTTCTTGCTGTGTTCTTAATGCTTACTAAGTGTTTGACGAAATGCATAGTTTGATTTTATGCATAGTTTCATCCTTTATGTATAAAGTTAGACATAGTTGCATATTTAATTGTCATGATGAATGTCTTTGCTCATATGTTTGCTAGACATAGATTCATATTTGTATTCAAAACTCTCAAACTTGATGGTGTGTGTTACTAGATATTGAGGCATATTTGATGGTTCATAAATTATAACTTTAACAAGTTAGTTACTAGATATAGATCTAGTTTTAGTAAAATATTAGTATAGACCAAGACATTGGCGGCTATCACAATTGATAACGTGCATTAATCTCAACTCATTTGCATAGTTACTAGACATGGATGTATGCATATGTTTCATAATCATTTATCTTGTGTTTAAGGTTTAGGCTTTATTTCTTGTGTTATTAAGTAGTCTAAAGCATTATTTTTAGTGTACTTGAGATCAAATATTATGTAAAATCATATCTATTCCATTGCATGATTGTTTGCTAATTTACTGATATGAATAATGAGTCAATTCAACATCCAAACTCCAACACTTTTATTATTCAAAACTCTTTCAACCAAACCAAAAAAACTTTGAAAACCTTTCGTGAAGACCAGCTCGAATTAGCAATTTAATATTTAAAGGGTGAGTTAGAAAGTCTCTGTGAATACAACTACCCCTTACCCTTTTACTTGTTTGCAACAACTGAGGTTATATTTATACACCTGTTTTCCAGTTTAGCAGGGACCTATTTTAAAACAAAGGGGGAGCATACAAGAAAGGGGGAACATACATATGCCCACATCTTATACATCAAGAAACTATACGCAAAAATAGAAAACTAAATGTCAAGATGATATTGGTTTGTCATCATAAAAAAAATGAGAGATTGTTAAGAATATATTACAATTGACCTTGGCGCGATGTTGATGAAGACACCAACATCATAAAAAGAAGTAAAATGATGAAGATCTTGAAGACTTAGAAGAAAGCTCAACTCAAAATCAAGATTTATTTGCTTTTTAAGATATATACTTTTATCTCAAAAGTCTCTCACTTTAAGTATAACCAAATACTCATAGGAAAACCTTTTTAAAAATGTATTTTAACTTGGTTTAAAATGAACTTAAGTTTTCAAAAAGCTAAGTAATAGGTTACTCGAATTGAGTAGTGGGTTACTATGACAAAGTAACCGATTAGCCAAACTGAGTAACAAGTTATGAAGCAAAATTTACTCAGAATAACCAATTACTCATTTGGACAGAAACTTTGAGTAACTGATTACCCACTGTAATAATCAATTATAGAGAGTTGTTGCATCATTTTTTCATTTTCAAAGTTAACTAGTTTCTCCCAAAATGAATGGATGTTACTCCAGTCGTCTTCTACCTTCATATATGATTATGATGGCTAGTTGGAAGTCTATTTAAAGGCCTCTTAGTGTAAGTATTAGACGTCAAC
>NW_017720310.1:0-5816 GCF_001865875.1 Lupinus angustifolius | reverse complement strand
GTAATTAGTTGTGTGGTTTATGTGTGTAATTTTTCTGTTACGAAAAAGAAAGTTTTTTGCAGCAGAAATAATGTAGGAAAGTTAACAAGTAGAAACAGAAAAATAAGAGAGCAAGAAGAAAAGAGAAAGTACACAAAGGTTTTATACTGGTTCACCTTGTTGTCCATCGAAAACTACATCTAGTATTCTTGCAGTCCATGAGATTTCTTTACTAGATATTATGAGTTGCAATTATAATTTCTCTCCCCGAGACTCCTTGTACATCACACACTCTATAATACCTCACACCCTTAGAAGACAACATCTTTCAAGTACACTCTCCCCCTTCTCACTACACCCTTGTGATGAAAAGTTTACAATAATGAATGAAGAGAAAATTCTTGGGCAATGATTACCTTACAAGATATACAAATGCTGTAACTTGAAATCCTATTGCTCTTTCTACATGTAGTATACAATGCTCAAATAATATTTAAGTTTAGAAAACTTTAGACCAAGCACTTCGATGCAATTTCAGAAAATTTTGGGAAGTTTAGAATAAGAATTGCATACAATAATGCAGAGAATTGTATTTGAATGTTGTGTGAATTGAGTGAATAATTGGATCCACAAAATGGGTGATTTAATGCCTTTAAATAGGCTTCCACCTAGCCATTATACCACTATGAGAATGCAGGACACGATTGGAATAAAACCCATTTGTTTTGGATATTAGTTGTTGGGTTTAGATTTCAAAATCTGGTGTAACAACTCTATATAACTGATTATAATACTTAGTAATCGATTACTGAATGTTACTGCCCAATTGAGTAACCAGTTACTCCTTTGAGTAATCGATTACTCTGTGTCAGTTTTTCTTGGTAACTCTTTACTCAGTCAGATAACCTGTTATACTGTCCTAATAACCTGTTACTTACTGTCACGCAGTCCAAGTTACCTGTTATCTAGGTCTAGTAACTAGTTACTCACGTCAAGTAACTTGTTACTTAGCCTTTTGAAAAATGTTTTATTTTGACTAAAACTTTCCAATTATTTTCAAAATAGTTTTTTCACTTATTGAGCATTGCTACTAAACTATATTAGAGCATAAGGATTGAAGTACCTATTGTAGACTTAAAATCTATTTTGTTTTGAAGCTTGATCTTCTATGTCTTCATGGTATCTTCCTTTTACTTCTTTTTGGTGATCTCAGTGTCTTCATCAAAATCGTGCTAAGGTCAGGATTATGATATTCTTCACAATCTGCCTATTTTTAATGATGACAAACCACCATCGTTTTGAAAGATGGAGTTTTCTGATTTCAACATACTTCAAAAAATTTAACAAGGTTGACTTGAGTATGCTTCCCCTATATTGTATACCCCCTTTTTTAAGTATGTTCCTGAAAGGTGTTAAATAGAAAACACAACTCCAACTTTTCTCCCTCTTTTGACTTCATCAAAAAGAAGGAAAAGCCAAGTTTCCAACATGATATAGACATATATATACTACAAAAAGGGTACAAGATAAGTTCATGGCTTATTTCTAAGTCAGTGTCAAAATAATTAATATGAAACACATAAGGTAAATGCTATAAGATGATAGAATCATGTGAAGCAACATAGCGTAATAGGATTTAAAGTAAAATAGGTTCATACAAAGCATATGAACACAAGTTAAATATTACAAAGCCAGTAAAAATACAACAAGTTCAATAACAAACAACATCAAAGAACAACTAGCAAATCCTAGACAACAACTACTCTAAGATTCCAGCTCGTCACTATCATAATCCAGATCCATGTAGTCCAACCGATTTGATAATCTTCTAAGTTCAACTTGAACTTGTTGATTCTTAGTATCAAGAGTATCCATCCTTGTAGTGATGTAACCTCGAAGCGAGGATAACTTATCCATGATCATCTTATAGGTATGCATGACAGTAGATGATGATTACTCAACATGGAATGTAGAGGATTGAGGTGCATGAGGGTCATTAGAAGGATTTTCCATAAGAGCAGCTTATTGATCTCTTCTATGCTTGTAGATTATATCAGTGGGGTCTCGAAATATTCCCATTATGTGGATCAAATCCACATCGGTCTTGTTATCTATAGTATCTAATTCGATCTTGGGCTCCCTAGTAGTAGATATACCAAAATGCTTAAGTATGGCATTGATGATTATAACATAAGGTAAGAGGCTATGCATATCTTTAAATGTTCACATTTGTCGCATTATCATTATAGTCCATTTTATCATAATGATATGCTTAAGAGCATACATAAGTTGTAGTTCGATATCGCTGATTTGCGAATGATTTGAAGGTTTTGGAACTATAATATAGCTTATAAGGTAATGAAGAAAACAATCTTCTAGATTGAGATTCTCGATAGGTAGGATATCTCTAATCTTAATAGTTTTACCTAAGGCCCTTTGCTTACGTATTTCGATTTCCCTCTTAGAAAATGTACACATAAAGTAGGAGAATTCCTTTTTATTATACCCTTCCAAATCACGTTGAAAGCCAAATTCGACTATAGTTCTTGTGTATGGTGTGCTACAACAAATTGAACTCAAACTTATCAAATTAAAGTTCTCGTAGAAATTATCAACTTAGGATAGTTCGATGGACCATTCAATTATTCGCCTGATCAATTATAGCTTATGAAGGATCTCCTTGATCGGCTGGTTGGTCCTAACCACTATTGAATGTGTCTGGAATTATTGTCTAAGCCTTCATGCAACGCCTTACTGGTGATTAATTTGGATTCCAACCTTCTTTTATTTCTCGAGTTAGGGTCATGGTGACAACCTCGTCAACTATCTTCAGGTAGACATACAAGACTTCATCTGGTGTTGGTTTAGTCAATATAAGAGAGGAAGTTAAGTGCATCTTGAATATGGCCAAGGCCCTCTCGCCATCGTCAAATGGTTCGAACTTCTTTCCATTTTTTAGCAGTTGGGAAACTTGGAGTGAATGTCCTGCCACTAATGATAGGAACCACAATAATGCGACCAAGTATCAATTTACTTGTTGAATATCTTTTATGGGTTTTTAGGCTCGTCACGTCTAGGATGACCTAAATTTTGTTAGGTTTGCCATGATTCTTTGGTTTGTAAGAAGTAAACTGAGATATTTGCCCACCTCCACACTAGATGTACACTTCGTTGGGTTTATTCCCATGTTCAATTTTATGAGGTGGCCAAAGATCTCCTACAAAATTATGACGTGGCCCTTTTTTGGGAGGCTCTTTAAAATTAGGTCATCCATGTAAACTTCCATGCGTTAGTCATTCTATCCAACGAAGACCTTACTCATCATCAGATAGTAGATAGCCCCACATTCTTGCAACCAAACGACATTGTCTTCTTATGGTCTAGGAGGTACATTGGGGTCTGGTTATTCCTGGAATGAGTAATGGTACCCATATGAATTGTCTACCATATGGTCTTTGTTGGACAACGGGTATGGGTCTTTTAGGGAAACATTTTTTCAGATCGATGTTGCCGACCTCAAGAAGTTCCTCTTGGGCCAACCACCTGGTATAAATGATATCCCTGATGAATCTGACCTCAAAGAGTTTCTTTGTTTTTTCAATGACGGCCTCCTTCCTCCCAATCCCTATTTTTATCTTCTTTTGAGCGACGGGCTTGGCACTCGGGGATGTTGTCAAACGGTGGAAAATGACTGCCAGATGTATCCATGGCATGTTAGATGTTGTCTAGGAAAACTAGTCCTTGTTGGCTTGGAGGCAAGATATAAGTTTTTTCTTTTGGATTTTTAGGAGGGTGTTCCCAATGTATACTAGCTGGTATTTGTAAGTATTAGATGACAACTAAGAGGGGGTGATTTAGTTGACTGATTTTATGGCCAATTTTTTTGCTGTATATCAAATTATATAGCAGCGGAAATAGTGCATAAAAATTACCAAGTTAAAGTAGTAAAATAAGCAATTTTATAATAATTAATTATGCAATAATGAATTTTTCCATATATTTATGTAAAGTTTTTAGTAAATTATTAGATTAATTCAACAATTAGTGGTTCATATTCTTAGAAGTTACTAATTTGAGGCAATGTGCCTAATATGATGGTGGTTGGTAATTAACGTATCAAATTAGTGGGTGTGTGTGGTTAACTCTCTCTCCTCTCACTTAATGGGTAGTTTCCATGACAGTGGATGAGTTATTCTCTCCAATGACTCCTCTTAAATCCTTCTATAAATAGAACACTTACGCATTGGAAAAGACATGTCATTCTTTGTCATCTTATGAGTAGAAACACAAAGTTAGAATTAGAGAACCATTAGTGGCCGAGTAAGGAAAGTGCAGTGCAATATAGAGAAGGAAGGAAACTGAATTCTTAATCATCAAGAAACACATAAAGAAAAGGCGGAGAGATGAAAATAAAGGCAAGCATAAAGTGTTGTAGAAGAGAAACCAAAATAGAACGATGTATTCTTCAATCTATTGTTTTATCACATGTGAAAGTCATAGTGTGAAGGTCCTAATTAAAGTATTCTTTTGAACCATTAAAGACTCATAAAAGTTTAAAGTTATAATTGGTATTCGGGCATCAGGTTAGAGACATTATGAAATTCCTTGTGTTCGTGAAAATGAATCATGAGTACACTAAAATGGAATCAAAGATTTATTGTTACAAAATGCGGTAATTGTGAAATTGGTCTCTTTTCGTTCAATAAAAATTGTAACACTTTCATGTTTTCCATGATGTCGCTATGTGGCTGAAAATGAGAAATATGTATACTTGTATGAAAATTAATTTTAGGTATTGATTAAAATTAAAATTATGATGTATAACTTGATCACTGAAAGGTGGATCATTGCATGTAATTGTTAGGTATGAGTGGCTAAAATACACCTAGAAGGGGGGTTGAATAGGTGTAGCGGTCAAAGTATCCGCTTTTCGCAAACAACATATAATGCTGAAAATCCCCCAGTTTAATCGATTAACACAGAAAGAATAATCGATTAACTGCAGCTTTTTAATCGATTAAAACAGCTCAGATCGCACAAACAGATTCAGTTTCTTGTACGACAAGCAACTGAGATCTAAGCAAATATACAGAGCTAACAGATATATCAGAGTTACAATAGTACAGTATAGAAACAGATTATTACAATTAATACAACTATACAAAGTAATCGATTAAAGCAATAAAGAGAGTAGGGAAAGAAAAGCGTGCAACAAGATTTTTATCCTGGTTCGTTTGCGGGTCCACTTGCAAACTACATCCAGGCCCCCCGTCTGATCAATGAGATTTTTCTTCAGTATCAAACACAATGTACGTTACATACATGCTTCCAAATACAAAACTTGAACGCTCCCTTCTTGGAACCCAAAGAACTACGTTACCCTTGGTTTGACCTTTCCCAAAACCACCTCCCAATATAACCTTTCTTATGCGATTCGGCCCCCGCCAAGGTATCGCTCTTCATCCCAAGACCTCCAAGTCTTTGTGTGAAGAACACCTTACCTAACCGCAGCTAGGATTTTCCCAATCCTTTTACAACAAGAATATAGAGTAATCTAAAGCACTTACAATGCTCAAATTAAAACAATTAAGACATTACTCTACAACCCTAACACATGTCTCATATAAAATGATAATGCATGAGTTCAAAACAGATTTTACAGAATATGAAATCTTTCCAAAAACATCAAGAAATGCATGAACATGTGAGATGAAATGATGAGAAACTAAACATGTAATGCCTCTCAATCCTAAAGCATAGAGTTCTCTCTTCTCTAATCTCACAAATGCAATTTCATGAAGATGCAACAATTAACACGAAAATATGCTCTAAGTCTC
>NW_017720309.1:0-218 GCF_001865875.1 Lupinus angustifolius | reverse complement strand
ATCGATTAAATTCTTGGTTAATCGATTAACGAGAAACAAAATTGTAACTGATTCGGTTTTCCAAGTTTTCTGTTCCAACTGTTTTTCAAAAACTTACGTTAATCGATTAAAACTTACGTTTATCGATTAACTGCATATTTCTATGTATATTTTTAAATTGCAATACTCAAATACGTTATGCAATTAACTTATACATGTTCAAAACTAAGTTTATGCCT
>NW_017720308.1:0-54967 GCF_001865875.1 Lupinus angustifolius | reverse complement strand
AGCCTTAGACTCAACCTAAACTAATTACTAGTCTAAGTCTAATACCAATCTTGAGGCTTAAGCACGTTGATTTGTTGATGATCTTCAAGCTCTTATGAAACACAAATTGTCCTCATCAAAACACATAGTGGGCAAGCTTTCCAAAGTGCTCCTTTTGACATGCGCACTTTCAGTAATTAATATTATGATGTCATAATGACAAGTAATTGGGTTTGTTCATTACATATAATGCATATTATCATCCAAATGTGAACTTCTGTCTGTATTTAATGGCATTAAGATTTTAAGCATATTTGTTTCTGCTTATTTATCCAATGATAGCATGCATTTTTAAATAATATGATTAATTACTCATTAAAGAATAATATTAGACATCATTAGTAAGATTTTATGCATATAATTTTATCTAAAGATAATCAAGTGCATGAATAAAAGTTAGTTTGAATCCATAAAGGTTTATTCAAAGTATTAAAGTGTGAGTATGTCTTATTTCAGGCTCATTAAATGCACTTGCCTTAAGCAACAGATTTGTGAAGTTTAATGGATTGAACTATTCTGATTAGTCCAAACAGATCCAGTTCTCACTAGGTGTGATGGAGTTGGACTTGGCCATATTATGGATAATGTACCAACCGTAACTGAGACCAGCTCGGAGGCAGACAAGACTCTGTTTAAGGCTTGGAAGCGGTTAAACAGGTTGAGTCTTAGCTTGATGAAAATGTCAATCTCTAACAATGTCAAGTTTTCTATGCTTGAGACGAATAATACATGGGAATTTATGAGAGTGATCAAGAAGTACTCCCAAATATACATTATTGATAAGTTTGTGGTGGGAAATCTCATGACAGAGCTAATGACCAAGAAGTTTGATTGGTAGCAACCCATTCATGATCATGTAACCAGCATGGCAATTTGGCTGCGAAAATGAATACCATGAGGATGGAGGTAACAAAAGTATTCTTATTACAATTCATCATTAACTCCCTTCTTGTTGAGTTTGGCCAATTCTAGGTGAACTACAACACCATAAAGGAGAAATGGAATTTTCAGGAAGTAAAGGTCATACTCATTCAAGAGGAGGGGAGGTTAAAGAAAATTAAGAATGACTAAATTCACTTGTCCTTTCAGGAGCCAGCTATCACCAACAGATTCAGGCAAAACAATAAGAATAAAGGAAAAAGGACAAAAAAATCTCTATTAAAGAAGGGAAAATCCATAAAGAAATGAAGTGCTTCTTTTGTAAGAAGAATGAGCACTATAAGAAGGATTGCCTTAAAAGAAAGAAATGGTTCGAAAAGAAAGGTAAACATTTTGTTTTCGTTATAGTTGAATCATTTCTTATTGAAGTTCCTAATAATACTTGGTGGTTAGACTTTGGTGCAACAAATCATGTGTCACATATTGTGCAGGGATTGCTTTCAATCCGAATCCAGGAAACTGATATGTTTCTTTACTTCAGGAACAAAATGGAGGCACGAGTTCATGGAATTGGGACATACAAATTGATCATATATATTGGAAACTATTTAGATCTAGAAAATTATCTTTATGTTCCTGAATGTGCCAGGAACTTGGTCTCTATTGCTATGATGGATTATATAAGCTTTAATTTTAAGATTTGGCATTCTGGTTTTAATTTGTATAAACATTCGTACTATTTCACTGTTGGTATATTAATGAATGGTTTATATTCCTTTAATCTTGATTTTAAATTTAAGGAATCTTTATTTAATGTTGAACATGATGTTGGTAGCAAGCTTAAAGATTTTGATAAGAATTCTTCTTGTAGCATCAAAGATTAGGCCATAGATCCGAATAAAGGATAATGAGGTTAACGAGAGATTTTACCTCTTTTGGATTTTGGCGATTAGGATGTTTGTTTCAATTGCATTAACGGAAAACAAAATAAACACATATCAAAGAACCCAACCACAAGAAATAACAAAGTTATTGAATTGATACACACATATATTTGTGGTCCTTTTGATGTTCCATCTTGGATGGTGAAAAGTACTTCATCACTTTTATAGATGATTACACACGTTATTCTTACCTATATTTGTTGCATGAAAAATCTCAATCATTTGATATCCTAAAGGTATTCATTGACAAGGTTTAAAGGCAACTTGAAAGGAGGTCAAGGTTGCAAGGTCTAATAGAGGTGGTGAATATTATGGAAAGTATAATGAGAATGGACAATGTCCAAGACTATTTGTAAAGTTTCTCGAAAGTCAAGACATATATGCTCAATACACTATGCCTTACACACCGCAACAAAATGGTATGGCTGAAAGGCGTAATCTTATTCTAATAGAGATGTTTAGGTCAATGTTGAGTCATCATGATGTACCTTTATCGTTGTGGATGTACGCATTAAAGACCGTTGCATATTTGCTGAATTGGGTTCTCAACAAGGTAATTCCTAAAACTCCTTATGAGTTATGGAATGGTAGGAAACCCAGTTTGAGACATCTCTATGTTTGGGGTTGTCCAACATAAGTAAAGGTGTATAACCCACACGAGAAGAAGCTTAATACTAGAACCATTAGTGGTTTCTTTATCAGCTATCCAGAATAATCAAAAGGGTACAAATTTTATTGTCCTAACCATATTATGAGAATAGTTGAGTCTGGAAGTGCTAGGTTCACTAAGAATGGTCAAGCCAGTGGGAGTGATAAATCACGAAAAGTAGATATTATGGAGACTTCTAATAAATCTTCTTCACCAAAGATGTCTCCTTTTATTTTTGTTCCTCTAGTTATGTTACCGTCAAATAACACATAAAGACAAGAAGATAATATTCAAAACTCATAGGATGGACATATAGTTAATAAGTCGATTAATGATGTCATTAATTATCAAATGATGGAAGAACCGCAAGAAATAACATTAAGAAGACCTGAAAACCATAGAAGACCAACTATTTCTAATAATTATATTGTATATTCACTTGCACATGAATGTGACTTAAGAATTGATATGGATCCAATCTTGTTTATATAAGCCATAGAAAGTGACAATTCTGAATAGTGGCTCAATGCAATGAAATAAGAGTTGAAATTAATGGACGATAATAAAGTATGGGATCTAGTTGAGTTGCCTAAGGGTTCAAAATGAGTTGGCTGTTAATGAGCCTTTAAGACCAAGTGTGACTCGAAAGGCAACATTGAAAGATACAAGGCTAGACTTGCTGCCAAAGGTTTCACTCAAAAAGAGGGCATTGACTACAAAGAAACTTCCTCTCCAATATATAAGAAAAATTCTTTAAGAATTATTATGGCTTTGCTAACTGAATATGACTTAGACCTTCACCAAACAGACATAAATACCACTTTTCTGAATGGTGACTTAAACGATAGAGTATATGCTAACTAACCCGAAGGGTTCGTGACCACATGAAAGGGAAATCTAATGTGTAGATTAAATAAGTCAATATATGGACTGAAATAAGCTTCCAAACAATGGTATATAAAGTTCAATGATACTATTACATCATATGGGTTTGTGGAAAATATTATTGACCAATGTATCTATATGAGAGTTAATGGGAGCAATTTTATAATGTTAGTCGTATATGTTGACGACATTCTGATTGCTACAAATGATAAAGGATTGTTACATGATGTAAAGAAGTTTCTCTCTAATAATTTTGAAATAAAGGATATAAGTGAGACATCCTATATGATAGGAATAGAAATATTCTGTGATAGATCATAATGATTTTTGAGATTGTCTTAGAAAGGGTATATCAAGAAGGTATTAGAGAGTTCCAATCCAGAAAGGGGACAAATTCAGTACAAAAGCAATGTCCTAGGAATGATTTGGAACTTAATGAAATGGAATATATTCCTTATGTATCAGTGGTTTGGAGTTTAATGTATGCTCAGACATGGACTTGGCCGAATATCAGTTTTGTTATTGGAATGTTTGGCCGATATCAATGTAACCCTAGAACAGACCACTAGAAGGCCACAAAGAAAGTTCTCAGATATTTGTAAGGCACTAAGGATCACATGCTCACTTATATAAGGTAATATCATCTTGAGTTGATCAATTATTCGGATTCAGACTATGCAGGATGTGTGAACTCAAGGAAAACTACATTTGGGTATGTCTTCCTAATGGTTGGAGGAGCCATTTCATTGAGAAATGGTAAATAGTCTGTAATTACTACATCCAACATAGAGGTAGAGTTTATGGCATATTTTGAGGCCACAAGTCATGCATTGTGGCTACAGAACTTTATTTTAGGGCTTGATATTATAAACAGTGTAACTAGGCCACTAAAGTTTTATTATGGTAATTCCACATTTGTCTTCTTCTCTAAGAATGACAGGTATTCCAGAGGTACCAAACATATGGATTTGAAGTTCCTGTCAATTAAAGAAGAACTACAGAAACAAATAATGTATATAAAGCATATTGGTACTGATCTGATAATAGTGAATCCGTTAACTAAAGGATTGTCGCTCAAGATTTACATTGGCCATTTAGAAAGGATGGACATTATAGATAAGTCCCTATTAATGTGATTGTACCTTATGTATATATACATGTATATATGTTTGCTTATCATTGTAGAGACGTTTGAATTCAATGAAAATTTCATTTTCGTTATTAAAGTTTAAGTTATTCATATTAAAGAATGTACTTGTATAGTTTTAATGAGATAACTTGGTGAGTTTTCAACACATGGACTAAGTGGAAGATTTTTATATTAATTCAACAATTAGTGGTCCATATTCTTGGAAGTTACTAATTTGAAACAAAGTGCCTAATGTGATGGTGATCGATAATTAATAGATCAAATTAGTGGAGATGTATTGTTAACTCTCTCCACTCTCAATTCATGGTTAGTTTCCATGGTAGTGGATAAGTTATTTTCTCCAACAACCCCTCATATATCCCTTCCATAAATAGAGCACTTATGCATTGGAAAAGACATGTCATTTTTTGCTATCTTATGAGTAGAAACACAAAGTGAGAATTAGATAAGCATTATTGGTTGAATAAGGAAAGTGTAGTGCTATATAGAGAATGAAGGAAATTGAGTTCTTAATCATCAAGGAACTCATAAAGGAAAGGCGGAGTGGTGAAAACAAGGCAACCAGAACGTGCAGTAGAAGAAAAACCGAAATGAAACTAGATATTCTTCAATCTCTTCTTTTATTACATGTGAATGTCATAATGTCAATATCCTAATTAAATGATTCTTATAAACCATTAAAGACTCATAAAAGTTTAAAGTGACATAAATACCAAATTTGATTGTTATAAGTTTATGTGTGTACCATTTTAATCTCTAAAAATGTAAAAATCTAAACTAGTATTCAAATCATGAATGTGATTTAAAATAATCTCTATTTAGGTTTATAAAAATTATAAAAAGAATAAATTTAACTAATGTTTGATATTTTTGGAAATTTTTTAAAATTTTCAAATTTTTGGGACGAAATTGATATATACAAATTTTTTAAATAACTGTAATATGGCCTTACCCTAAAGTTTTCACTTCCACATATAAATAATTCTAAATTCCAATTCTTAAATTTTTCTTCGTAAAACAAAAACTGTCTTTATGAATCTATTGAACTTTTGTCCATTTAGCAATTAAGTAATGTTTTAAGTTTTTTTAACATCTCCTATAAGGAAGGATAAAAATGTAAATGTAATAGTAAACTTTTTATTGAAAAAGAATGTCCTTATTACATAGAAAATATAATGGATGCTTTTCTTTTTTAAATAGAACATTTTTAGGCTTGTATTTTATTCTAGAGACTACGGGTTAATATCACGGAAATCCTTTTTAAAACAGAAAATGAATTACTTAGTTACAATTTTCAAAATAAATTGATAATGATATTCATGATTAATATATAGAAGGTTGAAGATGATTTGATTTTTTTGGTATAATCAAAGATATCAATTATGTGTAAAGAATTAATCTCTTTCAGAGTATACGACTATCAATTCTTGGTGATGATGATTTTATTGGAATAACCAATACTACCCTTTTAGGTTCATATGCTACTCTAAAATGTAAGTTATATTTTATAGGCTAAACTGTAGTAGTTATATATAATATAAATCATTCATTATATTTAACGGTTCGAGATTGATATACTTTAACATACACATTACAAAGTCACAGTCTATTATATTATAATTTGTATTTATTTATGAATTGTGTCTTTGAAATTATCTACGAAAAATGTTACTTTCATAAGGGATAGGAAAGAAAGATAGTAATAGAGAAAATATACATTTGATGAGAAAGAGGGCATTAAAAAATATGGACTAAATAATAAGATTGTTTCGCGGACATTTGTGGACAATAACAAAATGGGCATGACAGCCTGTTTTGTCATCTATATATATAACTGCATCTCCTAATAAATTTCTCTCACATGAAATGAATCATTAACCTTTTGGTGTACCTAAAGATCTAGCAATGTTTTATACCACCAAACCAATATTTTCTTGGTGATGATGATTTTATTGGAATAACCAATACTACCCTTTTTGGTTCATATGCTACTCTAAGATGTAAGTTATATTTTATAGGCTAAACTGTCGTAGTTATATATAATATAAATCATTCATTATATTTAACGGTCCGAGATTGATATACTTTAACATACACATTACAAAGTCACAGTCTATTATATTATAATTTGTTTTTTTTTATGAATTGTGTCTTTGAAATTATCTACGAAAAATGTTACTTTCATAAGGGATAGGAAAGAAAGATAGCAACAGAGAAAATATACACTTGATGAGAAAGAGGGGATTAAAAAATATGGACTAAATAATAAGATTGCTTTGCGGACATTTGTGGGCAAGAGCAAAATGGGCAAGACAGCCTGTTTTGTCATCTATATATAACTGCATTTCCTAATAAATTTCTCTCACATTAACCTTTCGGTGTATCTAAGGATCTAGCAATGTACCTAAGGATCTAACAATATTTTATACCACCATACCAACATTTTCTTGGTGATGATGATTTTATTGGAATAACCAATACTAACCTTTTAGGTTCATATGCTACTCTAAAATGTAAGTTATATTTTATAGGCTAAACTGTACTAGTTATAATATAATATAAATCATTCTTTATATTTAACGGTTCGAGATTTATATACTTTAACATACACATTACAAAGTCACAGTCTATTATATTATAATTTGTATTTATTTATGAATTGTATCTTTGAAATTATCTATGAAAAATGTTACTTTCATAAGCGATAGGAGAGAGATAGCAATAGAGAAAATATACATTTGATGAGAAAGAGGGGATTAAAAAATATGGACTAAATAATAAGAATGATCACATTGCAACTAAGAGTGGGGGTGAATTAGTTGACTTAAAAGTATGACCATTTTTTCTACAAAATCAAGAGTTAAGTGCAACGGAGAAATTATGCAGCAAATTAACAAGTAAAAACTCAAGAGATAAAGGAGAAGAGAGTACACCGAGATTTTATACTGATTCACCTTCTTATCCATCGAAGGCTATGTCCAGCACTCATGTAGCACAAGAGATTTCATCACTGAATGTTATGAGTTGCAATTAGAATATCTCAGCCAGAGACCTCTACGTATCTTACACACTCACTTATACTTATGTCACTCTTGGAAAACACATTTTCCAAGTGACTCTATCCCTTTTCTTATCACACTTTGTGAAAGAAAGATTTCTGCAATATGAATGAAGAATTTACAACAATGGCAGAATTGCCTTTACAAGTTTGGAATGTAATATCACTTGCAATCCGATAACTCTTTGTATACTAAGTAATAATGCTCTTATAAGTTTGTAAAACTTTGAAACACTTTATTTCAAGCAACTTAGAAAATTCACATTGAAATTTTAAGAACTTGTTGCAAAAAGTGCAGAAAATATTTCAAAGAATTTTCAGAATTATATTTGTAAGTTTGTGTTAGAGTTATTATTTTGATTCTGAGTTTCAATGCCTTTAAATATATTTTCCAACCAGTCATAACACTTCTTTAAAATGGTAGGAATTGATTGGAATGAAACCATTTCGTTTGGGATACCATTCATTTTTAAATCTGAAAAATGATTCAACAACTCTCAGTAATCGATTACAGCCTTGAGTAGTCGATTACTCAACTTTGCTAAAACTGGGTAATTTGTTACTCACATATAATAATCGATTACTCAACACTATTTTTGTTGAGTAACTGGTTTTCTCACTTATGTAACATGTTACTTAGATACAGTAACATGTGTGTTACTTAGATACAGTAAGTAACATGTTACACACTATTTTTGAAAATTGTTTTGTTTATACGTGAAGTGTTTCATTTTTCTTAAAATATAGTTTGAGCATTACTACTATTGTATATTCGAGAGTATAGGATAAAAGTACATATTTAGACTTAGATTAATTTGTCTTGAAGCTTTGAAGTATTAATCATTTTCTTCTTTTTTATGATGTTGGTGTCTTCATCAAAACCGTGTCAAGATCCAAAGTAAAAATCTTCTTCAAACACTTTAGTTTCTAAGAGATAAAAATGACATGTTTAGTAATCAACTGACTGGTCAATAAGATTCACTTTCATGGACTAATCTAATCGATAGAATATACTTTCAAGAACTAGAATTGAGTTTTTTTTGTAATGTTATGCACTAAGTAATGAGTGATAACATTTCCAAGAGATAAAGTTACTATGTACTCCATTTATATAATGAGTAAATTTTCTTTTCAATCTCTCTTTGTTTTTTTAGGTTACTAATATGATCTCTTGAAAATTGAAAAAACCTAAAATAATTTTAAAAATATTAAATGTAAGTCATAATAGTCAAATTTAGGGTCAAATTAATCTCTACATGATATTATAAAATATGCTAAAAATACTAATTTGATTACATTTGAAATTTTAAAGGAACAAATTAGTAAGCTAGAAAAACATGAAAATTAACATTTACTCCTAAATAAAAGATTTCAATGCATTATTTACGTTATATTAAAATTAAGCATATATTATATATATTGATGAGAAATCTAGTTACGTTTAAGTTAAGTTACACTAATTAGACGCAATTTTACCCATTCGTTATTTTAAACCTAACATATCAAATGAACGAGTGAAATAAATGATGAGAGAAAAAAGAAATCTTAAATAACTTTTAAGTTTTATCCATTTGATCTGTTGGATTTAAGAAAAAGAATGACTAAAATTGAATATAACTAGTGTAACTTAACTTGAGTATAAATGAATCTCTCCATATATATGTATATAAATTGTTTATTAGAATCTATACTATTAATAAATCCAAAACAAGTAATAACCATTACCATGACATAATTTTTATATTCCGAATTTGTGATTTATAACTTCTTTGATTAATAACTAATATAAACTTTCACACATTATTTTAATTACTTTCATTTTTTATATTATATTATTAATCTTCCACATATTCTCTTATTTATATCTTCATTCTTTATTAAATTTGTATATTTTTCTTATTAAATATAGAAAAGATCATGTAGAATATATTTTATTGTTAACGTTAATATCAATTGTGTTATGCCAGACTGTACTCGTGGTACACGAGGGGTGCAATTTGGTCATAATATTTTTGAGATGTAACCTATTGATATTATATACTTAATTTGGAGCTCGTGGGAAGTGTGGATTGCGATATTGTTAGATACTACGTCAGTAAACATTTTTGTAACTAGCTATGATGGCAATGTTTTTCCCACTAACATGTATTCTATTTTCTATGCGAGATAATCATAGTATTAAGATGAGCAACCAAATACCATTTTTACCCGAATTTTTATTAAGAGAAAACAAACAAGAAACACCAATTAATATGGTATCCAAATCCAACTATCCATGTGTCTTGTACATTTGTTCCATTAATTTGATAAAGAAATTAATTAATTTAAAAAAAATAATATAATATATAATAATATATACTACAACTGTGAATATATTTCAAGTATCACTTTATAAAAAAAAAATTATATTGTTTTACCTGTTTTTAAAACTTTCACAAGTTTATTCTATTTTTAGTTCATTTTTTAAAAATTCAAATTTGTTATTTAATTTTAGTCTAAAATTATCATGTTATTATTTAATTTTTCTTTAGAATTTGATTTGATTACATATCTTATACCATATAAACTCTATTATACTCTATTATCTTACTTTTCTTTCCATTCATCATTCTTTCTCCAAGCCGAAGACGGGGTGGGTGGGGTAGAGTTAATAGATGGAAGATATGAAAAATATTGCTTACGAAATATAGTAAAAAGAGAGTTAATTTTTCGTTTTTATTTTTCTGCTGAATATTGTCAATTTCATTTTAGTTTTATTATTTTTTCTATGATTATTTTTCTTTTATTTTCATCATTAACAATATATTGATTTTTAAGTTAATAAAATATATAAGTTTATTATATGATATATATATACTATTAATAAAGGAAAAACCCAAAATAACTTTCATGAAGTAGTTTATGTTTTCCAATTTCATATTTTATAACTTCTAATTTTATTTTATAACTTCTACTTTCATCTTTATATATACTAATATTAATAAATATTAAATAACTACCCTGAAGTATTTTATATAAATATTTATACTAATATTAATAGAAATTAGAAAAACATAAAATAACTATCCTTGAAATATTTTATGTTTCCATACTTTATCTTTTATAATTCCTAATTTCATATGTATTTATATTAATCTTCTATATTAATAGATAAAGGAAAATATAAAATAACTTTCATGGAGTAATTCTAATTTCATGTTTCTAAATATTATATCTCTCTTAATGTAAATTAATGCTTCCTTTTTAACTAACATATCAATTCTTAACCCTCCAATTTCCAAACTGATGTGACTTTTTCAATGGACAAGTGAGTTATATTGATTATGACATTAAATTTGAAATGTGAATAAATTACTTAGCCATAACAATTTACTTTCATTTTTAACTTCCAGCATATATCGCATGATAGTTTTATTAAATAATACAATATGAAGATATACATTCTATATAAAGTCGACGTGCTAGTATATATAAAGATAAAACATGATGTAACTTTCACCATTGTGTAATTTCCATTTCCTATTTTGCCCTTCACATTATTTAATTTTTACAAAAACTTCATATAACTACCTATATGGTATAATGAAAATTAGAGTAAGTTACATACCAAAAAATACCAAACCTCCAATATAATTTTTCATAACATGACAATTTATTTTCATAGTTTTTATCATAAAAATGATAATATCATATACACTCCAATGTGGGTCGGTAGACACGAAGTGCCTGCGATACACTAGTATAATATAATATAAAAGTTTATTGTACCTAATAATAATAATAAGTGTACCCAATTACATTTGAATAACACAAACCATAACAAACTCTATAATGTCAACCAATTCCCATACTACTATCATCACTTGATATTTCATTAGGTTCCTTATTACTTGAAAATCTCTTAGTTACACCAAACATAACAATACCACTATTTTGTGTTTTAAATTCTCGCTCCTTCCTCTTTGTTTGAAACTTAAATCCATGGATACAGTACGTTAGGATTTGCATTTAACAATGGTCATTTAACAACATTTGGTAGTAGAATGTTATTAAATATAAGGCGGAAGAGAATCAAAATAATGCTCGTTAAAACAAACATTATTAAATTTGATAGGCGAATATACATTCAATAATACTTACTTAAACGAGTGTCGTTGAATGTATGCCTCAAAGATTCAACAGTACTCCGTGAAGCAAGCACTGATGATTTGCATAGACTCAAAACGCTCGTTGTATTGAACGTTATTGAAACTCATGTCTTTTTCATAATTTTGCATACTTTTTTGCAAACAAAAAGTAAATGTATATTAACATACTTTTTCTATTATGATTAAATTAAATAATTGATACATTTTATAATATCAAATTATACAAATGAAATATTAATATTAACTTTAAAATATTTCTAGCACTAATATCAATAATCTAAAATTCTATTTAATTAATCTACTAAATATATGTATGAGGGTATAATTTATTTATCCAAATAAAATAGTCAACATCGCTCAATAAAGCAAACATTGTGGAATGTATATCTACGTATTACATTAAACATTGTTTGCTTTAACGAGTGCTATTAAATATCATAAGCGGAAATACCTTCAACAATCCTTATTGTAGTGAGCATGGTTGAATGTCAAAACCTAACACATTTAACAACACTCACTTTAATGAGCGTTGTTAAATGTCAAGTATCAACATCACTGATTACAACGAGCGATGTTGAATGTTACGGTGTTTAAAACACAAAACCCGATTCACTTCCATCTACACTCTCAACTTGTTCACAGAAAACCTCATACACTCAAAAAACCTCATTAACTCAGATAACCACATTCACTTAGATAACATCAACATTGGATTTTCACAGCGGTTATGATGCGGCTTCACAAAGTCAAAAACAGACTTAACATGGAATGATGACTATGAAGAAAGTCATTCGTGGTAGGTGTAAGAATATCAAGCTAACAGTCGAATAAAACACAAATGGCCAACCATTAAATATTAAGGGTGGTAATACGTTTGTTGTGCAATGACGCATATCTCTAAATAACAGCAATACAAATTATGAGCTTGAGCTGATGTAAAGGGGTTGGGGTAGAGGGATATATATTTATGTTATGTAAATCTAATATAACAAGGAGAAGAATAGTCAAACACAAATCCCCATTCTCTAATAATACATAGTGGTAGCCTCTCAAAGCTTCTGGAAACGTAGGCACAATTGGTCGAACCTCATTACCAAATCTCTTGTGTTATTTTCTTTTCTCTATACTCTTTTACTATTTGATTGCTCGCTCGTTCCCAACAATTGGTATCAGATGGCTCTTAACTCAGGTTCCAAATTCGAGCAGGGGAAGTTCGATGGAACTAGTAATTTTGGATTGTGGCAAAGGAGTGTTAAGGATGTTTTGGCTCAACAAGGTATATCATAGGCGCTGCGTGAGAACGAACCAAATAGTATGGATCAAATGGATTGGGAAGAGTTGAAGGAGAAGGCTGCATAAACCACATGACTCTGTCCTACAAATGAGGTGATGTATCATGTCATGGATTTGACGTCACCAATAGAGGCATGCGAGACATTAGAGAAGCGATTCATGTCTATGTCTCAAAAAAAATAAGTTGTATTTGAAATAGAGAGTCTACGGCCTAAATATGTAGAAGGGTGCTAATTTATAACAACATCTCAACTCTTTTAATCAAGTGATAAATGACTTGGAGAAACTTGATGTGAAGGTTGATGATGAGGACAAAGCAATAATATTATTGTGTTCTTTACCAAATTTTTGTGAACACTTGGTGACAATATTGACGTATGGGAAATACTCAATCAAACTGGATGAGATCACATCTGTACTTGTATCTCATACTTAAAGAAGATAGAATGTAGGAGTAGGGTCTTAGGGTGATGGTCTGTATGTGAAAGGGAGCCAAGCGTGTAGGAGGAGACAAGGCAGAGGAGGTCTTTCCCAAAAGAAAGGAACTCATTCTAGGGGCATAACACTAATAGAGTGCTATAAGTGCAAACATATGATGTAGTATCTACATCTACAAATACTACACATAAAGATGACTTTGGTTACAACAATGAAGTTGATCTATTATCTGTATCATCAAATCATAGTGTAGATGAGTGGATACTTGATACTGGTCGTTCCCACCACATGACGTCGCACAGAGAATGGTTCACCATATATAGGGAAATCAATTTTGGTTTCGTGTATCTCAGAAATAATAAAGCATGTGGAATTATTGGCATGAGAGAAATCAGAATTGTGATGGATGATGGTGTAGTGAAGATGTTATGTGAAGTTAAGCACATACCAGATTTGACAAAGAATTTGATTTCTTTGGGGACAATACAATCCAATCCAAAGGATTTAGCTGAAGAGCTGACGGGGAGAGTGATTTCTTCGAGTATGTAAAGGTGCTTTGATTGTGATGAAGGGTAAGAGGACTGCTGGGAACAATTACAAGCTTTTAGGGAGAATAATTGTAGGTGGAATTGCTGGAGTGGATGAAGAGATTTCAATAGATTCAGACCATGGTGCTATAAAATTATGGCATATGTGTTTGGGTCCTATTAGTGTGCGTGGCATGATAGAACTAAGCAAAAGAGGACTGTTGAAGGTAGTCAGCAAATGCAAGCTTGATTGTGCAAGTATTGTGTACTTGGGAAACAGACACAAGTTAGTTTCAAGGTTGGCCAACATAGGAATCGGGGTATTCTAGACTATGTCCACACTGATGTATGGGGACCCACTCAAGAACCATCGCTATGAGGTTCTAAGTATATTGTTACCTTCGTTGATGACTTTTCTCGCAAGGTCTGGGTATATTTTTTGAAGCATAAGTCAAAAGTCATTGCCAAGTTCAAGGTTTGGAAGACAGAGGTAGAGAACCAGACTGGTAGAAAAATCAAATACATGAGGTCATATATTGGTATGGAGTACAAAGACTCACAATTTCAGAAATTCAGTGAGGAACATAACATTCAGAGGCACTTTTCAGTGAAGAAGACTACTCAGTAGAATGGTGTTATAGAGAGGATGATTAGAACTCTTATAGAGATGACCATATATATGAGACTGAATGTTGGACTTTCCAAAGGATTTTGAGCAGAGGCACTTAGTATGGCATGCTATGTCATCAATAGATCATCACCAGGTTCATTGGATGGTAAAGTTGTAGAAGAAGTATGGACATGTAACCCAAACATTTATAATATGTTATGCATATTTGGTTGTCCTTCTTATGTACTTGTACCAAGTGATGAACGATCTAAACTTGATCCCAAGTCAAAGAGGTGTATCTTCATTGGATATACCAAAGGTGTGAACGGGTTCTAGTTCTGGGATCCAGTTTCCAGAAAAGTGGTGTTGAGCATAGATACAATGTTTGATGAAGATTTCATGAAGAAAGAATACCAGTTCAGGAGAGATATGGCTTAAGTTGCTCTCTATATCAGTTCAGGAGATTCATGTAGCTTTCAAGAGGTTATAAATAGCCAGGAGAAAGAACAATTGATGGTTGCCATGATGGAGGAGATGGAGTCTCTACACAAGAAGCAAACTTGGGAGCTTGTCCCATTGCCCCCAGACAAGCGTGATGTTGGGTGCAAGTGGTTGTACAAGACTGGATGGATATGCGCTTAGAAAAAATGGATGTGAAGACTGCCTTTCTCCATCGTGAACTAGAGGAGAAGGTTTACATGACACAACCAGAAGGGTTCAGTGTAGCTGGACAAAGTCACTTGGTTTGCAAGTTGAAGAAGTCTCTATATGGGTTGAAGCAATCTCCCAGATAGTGGTACATGTGATTTGACACTTATATGTTGAAGCTTGGTTACAAACATTTATGTTTATGTGAGAAGCCTTAATGATGGGTCTTTTATTTTTCCGCTACTTTATGTTGATGATATGTTTGTTTGCTGCTAATCATTTGAGTGATATCAATAAGCTGAAAGTCATTCTTGGTAAGGAGTTTGACATGAAAGATTTAGGGGCTGCTAGGAAGATTCACGGGATGGAGATTCACAAGGATAGGAGAGCTAGAAAACTATGGCTCTCCCAACAAAGCTATGTTGAGAAGATGTTAGAGAGATTTGATATGAGCAATGATAAAGTAGTGAGCAGTCCATTGCAAATCACTTCAAGATTTCCCTAAATTAGTGTCCAAAGACAAATGAAGAGAAGACATACATGTCAAAGGTTCCATATGCTAGTGTAGTAGGTTGCTTTATGTATGTTATGGTTTGTATTAGATTGGACTTGGCGCATGCAGTTAGTCAAGTATGCAAGTACATGTCTAAACTAGGGAAACAACATTGAGAAGTAGTCAAATGGATTTTAAGATATTTGAAGGGGACTACAGTTCAGAGTATCATGTTTGGCAGTCTACATAGTAAGCCTTCAATTATTGGTTATATTGATTCAGACTATACAGGAGACTTGGATGAGAGAAGGTCCACAATGGGATTTCTCTTCACCCTTGTAGGTGGACCAATTATGTGGAGATCATTAGTTTAGTCTATTGTTGCCATGTCTATAACTGAAGCAGAATACATGGTAGTTGATGAAGCTTCTAAGGAAGCCATGTGGCTTATGGGGCTGGTAAATAAGTTAGGCATTGAGCAAGGTGGAGTTCCGCTGCTTTGTGATAGTCAGAGTGCTATCTTCTTGGCAAAGAACCAAGTGTATCATGATAGGACCAACCATATTGATGTAGATTTCACAAGATCAGAGAGTTGGTAACTTATGGGCAGATACTATTGAAGAAGGTTCACACTTCAGAAAATGCACCTGATATGTTAACCAAGCTGGTTACCATGGACAAGTTCAAGCATTGCCTGAGCTTGTTGAACATTCACTAATGGTAGACTATGGAGCGCCCTCAACCCAATTATGGAAGATGGAGATTGATAATATTCACCAAGATGGAGATTGTTGTACAATGGCTCATATCTCTAGATAACAACAATACAAGTATGGGTTTGAGCTGAAGTAAAGGGGTTGGGGTAGAGGGCTATATATTTATGTTATGTAAAACTAATGTAACAAGGATAAAAATAGTCACACACAAATCCTTATTCTCTAATAATACATAGTGGTAGCCTCTCAACGCTCCTGGGGACATAGAAACAATTGGCCGAACTTTGTTACCAGATCTCTAATGTTATTATCTTTTTTTTATACTATTTTACCATTTGATTGCTTGCTTGTTGCCAACAATGTTGATATACTATATTGGAGTTGTGGTTAGACAACATGCATTAATATCATTCAGCTCTTGGAATGATAAGATGTTAGATAACTTGAAGGATATTATTTAGAATGATATAATAGTAAGTTTTTATACATTACCCTGATGATGTTGGTTATGATATGTATTTATGTATTTTTTGAGTTTGATATGTATTTATGTGTTTATCGAGTTTGTACATTCCAAATATATAAATATACATATAAAAAATTTCATGCAAGGGTTTGATATGTATTAACTATATAGTTATGATATTTTTTAGTCTGCTTTTGATGAGGAACACAAAGATTAGATCATTAAATTTGTCAGCAAGAGTCATCGACAATTCAGAACCGATATTGGGAAGTATGCCATAGATGCTGATGTAAACATCAACCTTAAATCTCCAACCAAATATGCAAATATCATTGATGATGCTCATTGGAAGACTTTTGTCACTAGACGCATAGAATATGAGTCTTTCTTGATAAAATCATTTTCTTTTATGTATAATTTATGTTCTTTTATATATGACAATAGTACATATTGATATAAATGTTTGTTTTGTAGAAAATAAGTGAAGAAAACTACAAGAGAGCATCTAAACTATTGTATCCTTATCGAGCTTCTCGAGCGGGGTATACATGAATTGAAGAAAAAATTGTACGTATGGTTTATTTGTAAGTACACAAATAAGGGAATATTTTTACTAATTATATTATTGGTTATGTTTTGGAATCTGGAACAAAAAAATACACCTTCAAATGTATCATTAATAGACCTAAACATTCTATGGTTGGATGCTTGTAAGAACAAGGACGATGTCATCGACAATGAAAATGTTCTACAATTGGAAAACCATGTTGTAAGTACATATTACTTAAACTTGATTTGCATACTTTATTTGTCAGTGTGATTAAAAATACTTCATTTATGTTAGGTTTCCCTAAATGAGAATAGTACTGCTAAATCGAAAGGAGAGATACAAACCCCAAATAGTCGGATAGTACTTGATAAGGCACTAGGACTTCCTAAGTATTCTGATTGTATCCATGGCGCATAATTTGGGGTTAGCAAGTGAGACTATTTACCCCCTAAAAAATGTACAACCAAAGCTGACATGTCTCATATGAAGGATATGTTGAATGCCCTTTTGAACCGAGTCAATGTTTTAGAAAGTACCATTAAAGAAAAGCCACTAAGGAGAATCAACAACGCGATGGTCTTAACATCAAAGATAGTTGGACACTTTCTAGTTATAGAATTCCAGAGCTAAACATAAATTTACAAGTTTCCATTTACTTTGCCTTTAGTTTAATTATAGTCGTAAAATTATATATTCTAACTAACACTTAGGGTGTCAACACTTGCAACCTATTTTTGGATATCTCATCTAAGCGCTTAGTGGGTATTGGTAAAATGCACAAATTTCCAGATGTTATGCTACATAATGCACGTATCCTCCAATCATGTAAAAGTCGGAATTGATATTGTAATCGATAGTGATGCATTGCTGCCAATTCCTATTGATGAGGATACCTTGGCAATAGGAGGGGCCATAGGCACATATGTGGCATGACCAATAAACCTTTTAGTTGTAGATCCTAAGGTGTGATTTTCAACACATTAACTTATACCCATTCTTATTATATTTATTAATTGATTTATAAATCACATGTTGTGTTGAAAATTTTAGGTACTTGAACATTCTACACGCACTGAAAAAGATACAAAGGGCTCAATGACATTCCCTTAGTGAGAAGATGTTTATGTACCAAAAAAGGCCAAAGTGGTGACGTCTAAACATAGCAAACAAAGTAGTGATCCACTTAGATCTAAAGGATCTACATGAGATTCACACTCTAAATAGATCAAGTTCTGTACTCTTTTGATGAAGCATGTAGAATGCAAAGGTGCTGATTATGTACTTTTCATCTCAATTCCTGATGAAGTCTTCGAGTATAGTACCGAAGAATTCCTCAGAATTCCTTAAGTTAAAGAAGTATATGAACATGAGTGGATATGTTCATATGTTATATGCGTAAATGGCGTAATTTCCTTTTTCTTAACTTTTCAATTTTGCATTTAACCATTAATATTATAATTAATTGACATTGGTGTTATATGTTAGATACTTGTATGATAATCTTTTTAAAGATAAAAAGTGGGTGATATTCTTGTCCTCACAAAGGACCTCTTTGTTGATGAGGAACCCCAACGTCTAAAAGAAGAAGGGAGGGAGATAACCACAACATGTAGCTGATATGTTTATCCAACATAGAGATAATGCTTTATTTCTTGCATCTTCTAATATCGAATCAAAATTTTTTTGTAAACATAATTTAATTGTCTTTACTATATATTGTGCTTAACATTTGCTAACCATTTGCATATTTTTTATAGGACTCATTGGATTTTGATCATCATAAACTATATTGAAGAACAAATATACTATTTTGATTCATTAGAACATGGAAATCCAAACAAGTACATTTCTATGAAGGAAATGTTCACTAGGTAAGTGAATTCAAGTAATGTCTTATATTTGACTATCATTTGAATTACAACTAATTAAGTACTTTCTATTTTTTTAGAGAGCTGCGAATTTATAGAATACATGTTCATTCTAAATCTACATCAAACAACATCACATAAATTAAGGTAAAGGTATTTGTACAAATCTCAAACAATTATATATGTGTAGTATTCATATTTCAAGTAAAAATACTTGTATATTAATATGATTTTAATTGTAGTCCCACTGCCAATACAACGAGAATGATTGTAGCTATTGTGTCCTGTATTTTATGAAGAAGATCATTCGACAATAGTAAGATTCAGTCCAGTTTGATTCATATCTACAATGTACAGATTACAAGCTTAGGGAATACAATGTATTGTTCTGGTTTAACCAATTAGTCAATACAATGTTCAGTTTAGGGTTTATAATTTATGTTGTATTTTGAATACAATTAATTAATTAATGCATTTTTTATTCTTGTGTTGATTTCTAATTTTTAAATGTTCAATGTTTTGATTTGTTGGATGCGTTATTGTATTGTGGATATGTTTTGGTATTGTGGATGTGATTTGATATTGCTGGATGTGTTTTGGTGTTACTAATGTATTTTGGTGTTGTGTTATGTTGTTAATGGATGTGTTTGTTAATTTTATAGTAATAGGAATTATGACATTTAACAGAGGTCATTCAAAGAGTGTTTTTGAATGTATGCAAATCGCATATTCAAGATCACTCCTTTAAGTGAGCACTATTGAATATTTGCATATTGCATATACAACAACGCTCCTTTAAGAGCGCTGTTGAATATCATAGATTCAACAATGCTCCTCAAAAGGGAGCAATCTTAAATGTCATATATTCAACAATACTCATTTAAATGAGCGATGTTGAATTCATATTTCAAATTGAAATGCAACAACACTCCTTTGAATGAGTCCTATAAAATGTGAGATTTTCATACATTCAATGATGCTCCTTTAAATGAGCACTATTGAATGTCATAATTCCTACATAGTTAACAACGAGTACAACTAAAATAAATTACTAAAATTATTTATCATAATTTTAATAATAATTTTTTTTAACATATTGTCTAGTTCTAAATTTAAGAATTTAAAATTAACTCTTATATTTTATATTTGGTATTATCTTATTTATGGGTATCTGATAAATCTATATGTTTTAAAGTAAAATTTCTTTGAATAACATTTTTGCATAATATTTATTCCGTCATAGAGAACAAGACTAACAACAAATTAAATGTGAATAATATTATGTAAAACACTAAACTGTAAGTCTTCTTTCTTTTCTAACTGTGTAATTTATATAATAATAATCTAATTTACACTCATGGGTAGGTTGATATTATATATTTTTTAGTGAAATAAATAAAAATAGTTTATCTTCTAACAAAACAAAATAGTTTTTCTTCAAATAATTTGCATACATGCAACATCTCTTCTTTAAATGATCGTTGTTGAATGTCATAATTCATATTACTATATAATTATTAAAAGAAATTATCTATCAATGCAATAATTTTTTCATTTAGACCTAATTTATTAGTATTTGACATATTATTAAAATTATTATATGATTAATTATTAAAAGAAATATAAATATGATAAATTTAAAAAAAAATATTTTATTTAAAATAATTCATTTACTCTTGAGAAGAACAACTTTTAATAAAATATTATAATTTAATGATTCAACAATGCTCTTTTGAGCGAGTGTTGTTGAATGACATATCTTCAACAATGTTTCCTTAAGTGAGCATTGTTAAATGTTATATATTCAACAACACTCAATTAAGGGATGACTGTTGAATATCATGGATACATAGATTCAATAACATTATCTTAAATGAGCGCTATTGAATATTTAATTTTCAGCAACCCCAATTGAAATAAGACCCTAAAACACTTAAAACTTTCCCGCATTCACTCAATCAACAATCATTCACTCATTCAATATCGAAAATCATTCAACACCGAAACTCATTCAACACCGAAAATTGTTCAACATCAAAATCATTCGCTCATTCAACATCAATATCTTTCACTCATTCAACAACAAATTATTCACTCATTCAACATCAAAATCATTCATTCATTCAACACAAAAAAATGTGTTTACCATATATATATTTGCCTTTTTAATTTTTATTGCTCGTATTGAGTTAGAGTTTTCTCCTTCACCTTATTACATGAGTTAGGGCTTGTAATAATGCTTTTTCTCTGCTTGGCGAGCTTAATTCCAAGCTTTTAGGGATTTACTTCTTCTATTTTTTTTGTCAATTCGTTTTTAGAAAATGGACCAAGATACATTTTATTCAGAAAGTATTGATTGAAAATGGATGAGTGCTTACTAACTGACGAAGGAGTATAAGGATGGAATGAAATAATTTATTAGGTTTGCAACTAAGAATACTAAAAACCTTAATATAATTTTATGCTCCTGTTTAAAATGTTATTACTCTCACTGAATGACTCAAATCAAGTTTAAATTTCATTTAGTGTGTCATGATATCAATTAGAGTTACATATTTTGGACAAGGCATAGTGAGAAAAAATATGGAAAGAAAAAATTATTTTATAGTAAAAGATCCTTACATAAGATATCACCACATATGCATATGAAGGCGATTGTTTTGAAGAATTGGCCAATGTTATCGAAGAGGATCTTCAGGATTCCTGAAATGTTTGAGAAATTGATAAGTGATGTTGAGAAATCATTATATGATGGTTGTGCTAAATTCACAAGATTGGCAACAATGGCAATATTGTATAAGTTGAAATCTGTTAATAGATGGAGTGATAAGAGTTTCACATACTTACTTACATTATTGAAGGATATGTTGTCGAAGGATAATGTGTTGCCTTCTCGAACCTATGATGCTAAAAAAATATTATGCTCTATTAGCATGAACTACAAGAGGATACATGCTTGTGAAAATGATTGTATCTTATTTTTGAATGAGTATGATTCGTTAATGTTGTATCCTAAATGTAATGTCTCACGATAAAAGAAGGAAGACTCAATTTCCAATAAAGATGTATGTTACTTTTCCATCAAATCAAGATTTAAGCGCATATTCAACAATGCAAAAGATGCAAAGCATTTGGCAGGGCATGTTCATGAAAGGATTAAAGTTGGCTAGCTTCAGCATCTTGTAGATTCTCCTCAATGGAGAAAACTTGATCATGACTATCCTAGTTTTGGTCAAGAATCAACAAATCTTTGTCTTGCATTGTCAACTGATGGAATTTACCCATTTAGTATTCACAGTAGCTCTCATAGTACATGCCAATGATGTTGGTGATATAAAAGCGACCTCATTGGCTATGCATGATGTAAAAATTTATGATGTTATCTATGTTAATTTTTGGACCAAAACAAATAGGAAATGACATAGACATATACTTGATTCCATTAGTTGAAGATTTGAAGAGAATGTGAGAGACAAGTATAGATGTATATGATGGGTACATGGAAGAAAGGTTAAACTTTAGGGCTTTGTTGTTCGACACAAACAATTATTTTCCTGCATATGATAATCTATCATGATATAGTACATAATGGCATTTTGCATGTCCTGTATGTGAAGACAATGCACATTCACGAGGTTGGAACAATATAAGAAGAATGTATTCCTTGGGAATCATGGATTTTCACATCCACATCATCACTATCGGTAATGGAGAAAAACATTGAATGAGAACCAAGAAGAAGGTCATGCTCCTTTGTCGTTGACGGGTGACTAATTTTTTCAAAAGCTAAAGGGTTTGAGTTAAAACTTCGGTAAACCTTTTGTAGGAGAAATGGTCTCAAATGGGTGGAAGAAAATGTCAATCTTCTTTAAATTGCAATATTGGAGCTCATTTTATGTAAGACATTTCCTCGATGTTATGCATATTGAAAAGATGTATTTGAAAGTCTTCTTGATAAATTACTCAATGTTCCCGGTAATACCAAAGATGGCTTGAGTGCAAGATTGGAATTGGTTAGTATGAGAGTAGGAATGGAATTTGGTCAAATAAAGAAGGGAAAATGTACATTTATACCCCCTGCAGCTTATACTTTATCTAGGAAAGAGAAAATAGAATTTTGTAAATTTCTCCATGGTGTTAAAGTTCTAGAGGGGTACTCTTCAAACATTCGAAATCTCATACCAATGAAAGACCTCAAGTTAAAAGGTCTTAAGTATACTCAAAACAATTTTCAAAAATAGTGTGTAACGAGTTACTACATCTAAGTAATAGGTTACGTGTGTGAGAAAAGAGTTATCCAACTTCAAACTGATCAGAGTAATCCATTACTGTCTTTGAGTAACAGATTACTAGTTTTAGTGAAGTTGAGTAATTGATTACCCACTTGTTGTAATTGATTACTCTAAATCGAATTTAAATTCCCAATGGACAAAATCTTTGGGTAATCGATTACCCACTGGTTCTAATGGATTACCGAGAGTTGTTGCATCAGATTCAAATTTTAAAATGAAAGGTTCTCGTCCCAAACGAAATGTCTTCACTCAAATCAATTCCTACCTTTTCGTGGTGGCACTATGGGTGATTGGAAAGTTTATTTAAAGGCATTGAATCTCACAACATAAACAGGCAACTCTCCTACAAATTTTAAAAGCTCTTACACACATTCTGAAATTATTTTCTGCACTTTTGGCAACTAGTTCTTAAACTTTCAAAGTTGATTTTTCTGAAGTTGCTTAAAGTAAAGTGTTTCAAAGTTTGCCAACTTATAAAGAGCCTTATTACTAAGTATACAAAAGGGTTGATTGGATTGCAAGGTATATTACTTTCAAACTTGTAATGGCAATCTGCCATTGTTGTATATTCTTCATTATTATTCCAGAATACTTTCTTTCACAAGGGTGTGATAAGAAAGGGGAATAGAATCACTTGGAAAGGTGTTTTCCAAGAGTGAATAAGGATTACTGAGTGTGTAAGGTACATAGAGATCTCGGGGTGAGATATGGTAATTGCAACTCATAATCTTTAGTGATGAAATCTCTTGTGTTGCAAGAGTACTGGATGTAGCCTTTGGTGCACAAGAAGGTGAACCACTATAATAATCCTTGTGGACTCTCTTCTTCCTTATCTCATTGGTTATTTATTTGTTTAATTTCTACACATATTTTTCGCTACACTTTAACTCTTGATTTTGAAGAAAAAGTGACCATAATTTTAAGTCAACTAATTCATCCCCTCTTTGTTGCAATCTCATTCTTACAATTGGCACCAGAGCTATTTTTTGAGTAAGCTTTGATGGAGAGTGATATGACTTTTGGAAAATCAGAATGAGAATCTTCATAGAATCTCAAGACTTGGACATATGGAATGCAATTGAAGAAGGACCATATGAAAAGAAGGGGCAATATGATCTCAAAGCAAAGAACATCCTCACTTCAGCACTTGGCATTGACGAGTTCTTTAGAGTATCAAACTGCACACCTGCCAAAGAAATGTGGGATACTCTATATACTACACATGAAGGAACTGATGAGGTAAAGAGGTTGAGAGTCAATACTTTTTCCCAAGAATACGAAATGTTTCGTTTGAAAACTTGTGAGAAAATTCTGGATCTTCAAAAGAGATTTACTCACCTCACAAATCACCTTATTGCACTTGGTAAGGTACTATCAAATAATTACTTGAATTTGAAGGTTCTAAGATCACTCACCAGAATGTGGAAACCAATGGTAACAACCATTTCTGAAAAGAAAAGTTTATCAAAAATGTCCTTGGCTGCTTTGTTTGGTAAATTGCAGGAGTAGGAATTAGAACTCAGCCAACTTGACCAACTATGACGCCTCCACTTCAAACATAAACTTCACACGTTTTGAATGTGGCAAGCCTGGTCATATGAAGATGGACTGTCCAGACCTGAAAAATAATTCTTTCAAAGGGAAGAATGAAATGAGGACTGGACGAAGAGCCTATATTGCTTGGGAAGATAATGATATCAGTTCCGCCTCTGAACAAGAAAATGAAGAACAAGCACATCTCTCTTTAGTGGTATCTCAACATTCTGATAATGAAGAGGTAAACAACACTAACCTATATTCTTCTGATTTACAAACTGCATTTGATGACTTGCATGATGAATATGTCAAACTCACAAAAATGTTTCTAAAACAAAAAACTCAGTTAGATGCATTTAGAAACAAACCCTCATCATCTTCATGTCAAAATTGCATTACTCTTGAAAATAAAGTTTCAACATTAAGTCTTGAACTTAATAAGCTGAACAAGAGTAGTAAACATCTGGAAAAGATCATTAATGATCAAAGACACTCAACAGACCGAAGAGGTCTCGGCTATTCAGAAAGCCATGTTTCTAAGAAACAAAGTTTCTCAACAAAGATAAACTTTCAAAAACAAAGTATCCATGCATTTAAACATAGTAATGATAAATCTAGGATATATAACCATCAACCCACATGTACATATTGTCAATACCATGGGCATACACCAAATACTTGCATGATTAGAAAATATGGTGTACCCCTAGGTCATTATAGATGGATTGAGAATGGTACTAACCATGTAGAACCTAAAGAATATTGAGTACCTAATAAAACTTAACTCGTTTTGTAGGATAATTTGAGAGTTTCCTACAACTTATGGTACTTGGACAGCGGCTGCTCAAAGCACATGACAGGCGATAGAAATAAGTTCTCTGTCCTTACTCCAACGGACAAAGGCTATGTCACATATGGTGATAACAGCAAAGTAAAAATACTTGGAGTTGGTAGAATTGGCAAGCCACCCTCAACAACTATAGAAGGTGTACTGTATGTTGAAGGACTCAAGCACAACCTACTAAGCACAAGTAATTTATGTGGCAAAGGCTTTCATGTGGCATTCTACATGGATAAAGTAAGAATTCTCAAAACTCTAAACTCATTGGTAAGAGGATAAATAATATATATATGATTGACATAGACTCCTCTTTACCAATAACATGTTTAGTTGCTAATGATAATCATGATGCATGACTTTGGCATAGGAGAATTGCTCATATACATGTGGGCTATTTAAATAAACTCATTAAGAAAGATTTAGTTGTTGGTTTACCCAAAATGAAGTTTTTTAATGACAAACTATGTAGTGCTAGTCAAATGGGTAAACAAACAAAGACTTCTTTTAAACCTAAGCACATGGTTTCTTCCGATGGACCATTAGCAGTTTCTACACATGGACTTATTTGGCTCCTCAAGAACAAAAAGTTACGGTGGTAACTACTATGCTCTTGTTATAGTAGATGATTTTTCGAGATATACTTGGACTCTATTTTTAGTTCATAAGAATGAGGCATTCAAAGCCTTTAGCATTTATGCTAAAAGATTTCAGAATGAAAATTCACTAAAAATTACTGCTATAAGAAGTGATCATGGGGAAGAATTTCAAAACTCTTCACTTGAAAAATTCTGTGATGATCTTGGCATCAATCCCAATTTTTCTGCTCCTAGAACACCACAACAAAATGGTGTTATAGAGAGAAAGAATCGGTCTTTAGAAGAACTGGGTCGTTCAATGTTAAATGAAACTAACCTCCCAAAATATTTCTGGGCTGGTGCAGTACGTATTGCATGTTATGTTTCAAACCGAGTACTTATAAGACCAATTCTTAAGAAATCCCCCTATGAACTCTTTAAAGGTAGAAAACCAAACATTTCTCATTTGCATGTATTTGGTTGTAAATGCTTTGTTTTAAATAATGGTAAGGATAACTATGACAAGTTTGATGCAAAAGTTGATGAAGGTATCTTCCTAGGCTACTCTCTTACGAGTAAAGCTTATAGAGTTTTTAATTAAAGAACTCTAGCCATGGAAGAATACGTTCATGTATCTTTTGATGAAATCAATCATGTGATAAAGGATGGGTTAACCCTTGATGAAGTGGACTTTCCAAGTTCCCCAACTAAAGAAAACTCTATTAATGATTCTACTACTAATTTTGAGCATTTGAAAATAGATGATGATCTATCTATTCAAGAAGAGCATATTCACTCTGATTTACCAAAAGAATGGAGAACTCATCGAGATCATCCTATTGACAACATCATTGGTGATATAAATAAGGTTGTACTACCCATTTAATGCTAGAAAATGCTTGTTTAAACATGACCTTCGTTTCTCAAATAGAACCCTCCAAGATTGATGATGAAATCGAGGATGAACATTGGATTCTTGCAATGCAAGAAGAATTAAACCAGTTTGAGAGAAATGAAGTTTGGGAACTTGTTCCTAGACCTAAAATAGGCATGTCATAGGAACTCGTTGGGTATTTTGAAATAAATTTGATGAAAATGGTATTATTGTAAGAAATAAATCTAGACTAGTAGCCCAAGGATACAATCAGGAAGAAGGTATAGACTTTGATAAAACCTTTGCTATGGTTGCTAGACTTGAATCTATTAGGCTATTACTTGCATATGCATGTTCTTTAAATTTTCAGCTATATCAAATGGACGTAAAAAGTGCTTTTTTAAATGGATATATTCAAGAAGAAGTGTTTGTAGAACAACGTCCTAGTTTTGAAGATTGCAAACATCCTTCTCATGTTTACAAATGAAAGAAAGCTCTCTATGGCTTGAAGCAAGCTCCACGCGTATGGTATGATTGTCTAACCAATTTTCTACTTAAAAAATGATTTATCAAAGGGAAGGTCGACCCTACACTCTTTATAAAGAAAATAAATCATCATACTCTTCTTGTTCAAATTTATGTAGATGATATTATTTTTGGTTCTACTAATGAAGTTTTGTGTAGTGATTTTGGCAAAATGATGCAAGGAGAGTTTGAAATGTCTATGATGGGGAAGTTGAATTACTTCCTTGGATTACAAATCAAACAACTTGATAATGGCATTTTTGTAAGTTAATCCTAGTAATGCAGAGATTTGCTGAAAAGATTTAATATGGATGACTGCAAGCCAATAGCTACTCCTATGGGATCTGGTACTTACATCGATATAGATGACACTAGAAAATGCATTGAAATATCAAAGTATCGAGGTATGATTGGATCTCTTTTATATTTAACTGCCAGTAGACCTGATATCATGTTTAGTGTATGTCTGTGTGCATGCTATCAATCTAAACCAAAAGAATCACACTTAGTTGTTGTTAAGAGAATCATGAAATATCTTAAAGGCACAACTGACGTTGGGTTGTGGTATTCAAAAGGAAGTATATGTGATTTGGTTGGTTATTCAGATTCAGATTTTGCTGGATGCAAAACTGAGAGGAAAAGTACAAGTGATACTTGTCATATTTTAGGAAATGCTTTAGTCTCTTGGTCTAGCAAGAAACAAGCATGTGTTGTCCTAAGCACCACTGAAGATGAATATATAGCAGCAGGTAGTTGTTGTGCCAAAGTGTTGTAGCTTAAACAATAATTACGAGATTCTGGCTTAGACTTGGGTTGCACTCCTCTGAGATGTGACAATACTAGTGCTATAAACCTCACAAAGAATCCAATTATGCATTCTAAAACCAAACACATAGATATAAGGTATCACTTCCTTAGGGATCATGTCCAAAAGAAAGATGTGAGCGTTGAATTTGTTGATACGCATAAACAACTAGCAGATATTTTCACTGAACCATTGGCTAAAGAACATTTTTATAAAATTAGACTTGAATTAGGAATTCTTGATGAAGCTTACCTATCTTAACATGTTTATATGATTATATGTGTGCTTCATTATATTTATCTCATGCCTACTTGTACTTAATTATGATTATTTATGTTTAAAAATTTCAAATTTTAGGTCAAAAGTCATTTTCATAGCATTAGTATGCTTAAAATAAAAATAAAAATTGGGGCAGTAACCGATTACAATGGAGAGTAACCCATTAAAGGGTGAAACAGGGAGTTTCAGTAATTGATTACTGCATTGTGTGTAATTGATTACACAAAATTGTTGTTTGAAAAATTTTAATTTTTGAGCTACGTAATCGATTACTCAAAGTGAGTAACCAATTACTCTGTGTAGTTATATATGTGATTTTTCTGCATTTTTCAAACTCTTCTTCTTCCTCTAACTCTCTCACTTGTGTTCCACCTTATCTTTCTCTAAAATCTTCGTTTTTGATCCGTTTTGGGTGATTTTTGTGTCCATTCATATCACATTTTCAATTATAAACACTTCTACATCATCATTTTTGTATTTAGTGGCTTAAATAAAAAAAACCCAAATCTCCCAAACCCAAAAACCTAAAAACTCAAAAACCTCAATCCATAGTTTCCTCTTCTAGATCAAAGAAGCAACGCACAAATGTGACTCAAAGGAACCAAGGAAATTCATATTTGGAGTCTAACCCTCTAGATTCGACAAGGCTTCTTGCTAATGATGAGCAGCGCAAAGTCTTTGAGGAGCACTTCTATCGTCAAACCATCTTTACTATCAAATATGGTAATGTAGGGAATTTTGAGTTTGAAAATTTTCTTTTTTTTAATCTTTTATGGCAACAAATACTTTTTGACTTCTGTTGTGAAACTAACGACATTTATCCTGAACTTGTTCGAGTATTTTACTACAACATGAACTTTCATAAAAAATCGTCTTACTTCCTATGTGAAAGGAAAAAACATTGTTTTGGATACAAAAACGTTTAGTTCATTGTTCTATAACATACCCACTCAAGGTAGCACAACAGGTTTCAGCATTCAGTGTGAATGGGATAACTATGATCGCAAAGAATTATACTATTCTCTATGTAGAATTTCTAAAGAGGAGATAGAAATGCGTAAGCAACAGGGATTTGGTGAGACTGTTAAAAATAGAGATATCCTATCTGCCGGGCATCTCAAACTTGAAGGTCGTTTGCTTCATTACCTTCTGAGCTATGTCATTTTACTGAAATTTTCAAACTATTCTCAAATTAGTAACATAAAACTCCAATTGATGTATGCTATGAAGTTTAACATCAAAATCAATTGGACTTAGATGATAATAAGACAAATATGGAATGTTCGAGGAACTCAAAGCCCCTTGTCTTATGCAATCTTCATAACCAATATTGTTGAGCATTTTGGTGTTTCTACTAATGGTGAAACCAAGGTTGCTCTAAATCTCCACGAAAGCAAGATTGATGTGGAAGTTGTCCACAAAATGGGTTTCTCCATAGATCCTCATGACCGCCGCACCTATAAGCATTGATCTGATAGACCGACTGCACCTGCTGATCAACCAAAACCTACCAATCCTAACCCTCCTGAACCTCAACCTCCTGAATTTCATTCTCAATCTTCCTCATATGTTGTCATGCCTACCAATAAAATCATTATGGATGAGTTGCTTTCTCTTCGAAGCTACATCACTAACCGGATGGATGCCTTTGATACTCAGAATCAATAAATCTAGTTTGAACTTCATCGTCTCTCTTCTAAGCTGAGTAGCATGAACGTTGATGAAGACAACTCTGAGCCTAAGTCTTAGATTTTGTCTAGGATTTCTATTTGTATTGGTGCATGATTCTGAACAATTTACCGTTTTTATGTTTGTAATGTTTTCATGATTTTGAACAATATTTGTTGTTATGTTATTTTGTTATTTTGTTATTTCTGAACAAATGTCTGAACATCTTATGTTTTATGATATGCATTGGTATATTTGCTATATATATATATTGTGCTGAACAAAATTATATCTATATATATGCTATATATATTGTGTTGGACTCTTGGCTTTTCTAGTTTTTGATGAAGTCAAAAGGGGGAGAAAATTTGGGAGAGTGTATTTTCAGTTTAAAACATTTCAGGCACATAACTCCAAATGAAAGGGAGAGCATACAAAATAGGGGGAGCATATTCAAGTCATCTTAACATGTCTCAAAGTATGTTGCTATCAGAAAACTTCACTGTTAAAAAAGATAGTGGTTTGTCATCATCAAAAAGGGGGAGATTGTGAAGAAGATGTTTGCTCCTGACCTTGGCACAGTTTTGATGAAGACACCAATATCATAAAAAAGAAGAAAATAAAGAATGCTTATGAAAACAAAGAAGACAAAGCTTCAAGACAAATTAGTCTAAGTCTAAATAGGTACTTCTATCCTATACTCTTGAATATACAATAGTAGTAATGCTCAAACTATTTTAAAATAAAATTGAAACACTTCAAGTATACTCAAAATAATTTTCAAAAATAGTGTGTAACGAGTAATTGCATCTAAGTAACACGTTACGTGTGTGAGAAAAGAGTTATCCAACTTAAAACTGATCAGAGTAATCCATTACTGTCTTTGAGTAACAAATTACTAGTTTTAGTGAAGTTGAATAACCGATTACCCACTTGCTGTAATCGATTACTCTAAATTGAATTTAAATACCCAGTGGATAGAATGTTTGGGTAATCGATTACCCACTAGTTGTAATCGATTACTAAGAGTTGTTGCATCAGATTTCAGATTTCAAAATGAAAGGTTTTCATCCCAAACAAAATGTCTTCACTCAAATCAATTCCTACCTTTTCGTAGAGGCACTATGGGTAATTGGAAAGTCTATTTAAAGGCATTGAATCTCACAACACAAACACACAACTCTCATACAAAATTTAAAAGCTCTTAAACATATTCTGAAATTATTTTCCGCACTTTTGGCAACTAGTTCTTAAACTTTTAAAGTTGATTTTTCTGAAGTTGCTTAAAGTAAAGTGTTTCAAAGTTTACCAGCTTATAAATAGCATTATTACTAAGTATACAAAAGAGTTGATTGGATTGCAAATTATATTACTTTCAAACTTGTAAAGGCAATCTGCCATTGTTGTACATTCTTCATTATTATTGTAGGATACTTTCTTTCATAGGGGTGTGATAAGAAATGAGATTAAATTACTTGGAAATGCATTTTCCAAGAGTGAATAAGGATTAGTGAGTGTGTAAGGTACATTGAGATCTCGGGGTGAGATATTGTAATTGCGACTCATAATCTTTAATGAAGAAATCTCTTGTGTTGCAAGAGTATTGGATGTAGCTTTCGGTGGACAAGAAGGTGAACGAGTATAAAAATCCTTGTGTATTCTCTTCTCCCTTATATCTTTGGTTATTTATTTGTTTCATTTCTACATATAATTTCCGCTGCACTTTAACTCTTGATTTTGCAGAAAAAACGACCATAATTTTAAGTCAACTAATTCACCCCCCTTTTGGTTGCAATCTCATTCTTACACCCATTTATTCCAAATCATCCCATTTTCTCTTATTACTTGTAATTTCTCATTCTCTTTCATAAACACTTCAAAGTAACTTAGGTATTTTACCTTTTTCGTTGAAAATTCGGAATAGAAGTTGAGAAAGTGTAATCTTGGAGCTTGTTCTTGGATCAACACTTGGAGCCAAAAACATCCATGATAGAAGGTTAACCACTCACGTTTTGGACCATGGTGTAGAATTTATTAACTCATTGTATTGATTCTTATTTCTTTATTTAAGTTATGTGTTTCAATTTATTGTTTCATTCGATCTATTCATAATGCTTATTTTTTATTGATCACCTAAAATATATTTTTAAAGATGCATAGTCTTTTAGTTGGATGAATCAACAAATGTTCTAATTCCAAAACATTGGATTAGAACATTTTCCATATCTACGCATCCAAAATAAGGAACCTGTTTTCATGGCTATAAAGCATCGAGGAAGCCGAAATGAGATGTGACAAACTCATTTCGCTGAAGGCAAAACAATAAGGGGTAGTGTATTAAACATGGTTTGAAAATCATCTAACTTTGCCTAGGTCCAGGAAGGCTAGTTAAGAAATGAGATATGGTGGATAGAACACTAAAATAACTTGCATAAGCAAATCCTGAAGGGAAAATATGTTCACGAATAGGGGTTGCTAAAAAAGAATATGCATCAAGCTATTGACAAAAAAAAAAGTGTTGGCTGAGAGGCAATCCAATATTGTATGCTTTACCTTTTTCTATAATTTTCCATTTTCTATTTATTTTATTTTATCTTGTGAGAAAATTTTAAAAAAATGATTTTTGAGGTATTGTACTAAAATTTTGCCAAGGCCATGATTGGACCAAAGGAGTGTGTGATGCACCAAAAATAATGCACAAGGTGCTAAGAGATGCGCCAAGCCAAAATATTGATGCTCCAACCAATGGGCATCTCTTCCAAAATGGTGCACCAAGGCCAAGACTGATGAGCGAAGGCCAAGGCCAAGCACCAAAGTGATGTGCAAGCCTAGTGCACCAAGATAGAAATCTGTTGCACCAAGATTATGGGCCACAGGGCCCTGTGCCAAGCTTGATGCGCCAAAGGCAAGTTGATGAGCCAAGACAGGCCAACACACTAGGCGGGGTATTTTAACTGGTGAGTAGGGATGGCAATGGGCGCGGGTGGACACGGGTAGTGTTTTCCCATGCCCAAACCCACAATATTTACGGGTACCCGTGTGATGAGCGTGTTGAGTCAGCCTAGGATTCCCCAGGGGAATCTAACCCACATCCTAAAGTGGATTTCCCTTATCCTCACACATCCCTATACACTCCTTAAAGCGGAAATCCACTCTCACTATAGGCCAAAACACTTTTTTCTTCACACACTCATTTTTCTCAAAACATGTCCTCACCAACTCACTACAAGCATCATGTAAGTATTCATTTTCTCAAATTTCTTCATTCTTTCTTCATTCACATGAACATATGAACTTAAAACTTCATGCATTTGGGAATTATTTTTAGAAAAAACATTCTTAAAAAAACCCCAAATACAAGTTCTAAAACCAGAAAAATTGAAAATTTGATTTTCAAATCTTGAACAAAAGCATATTCTTGAAAATTTATTCATTTACTAATCATATTTGAACTTGAAATGTGTATAGAAATTCTGGACCAAGTTCAAGTATGAGTTTGAGGCATTCAAGTTCAAAAACAAATTTTTACTCAACACATGAATTTTTTTGACTAGTTGTTGCAAACATACATATTTTGGTTTGAATATTGCTTGTATACTTGCCATACCACTTTGCTATACACTTTATGTTTTGTCAAGTGTTTAAACATCCATTAACTTCTGTTTGAAAAAATAAAGTAGTGTTGTTCTGACAAGGGAAAACAACCATGTACATGAATTAAACCGAAATTAATGTAGAGAAGGTGTTTGACATTTTTACTTAGCTTGACATGCATTGAACATGAATTTGTGTATAAATCAGATGCTTGATATTGATGTTTGATTCATCTAAGGAAAAGAACATATGAAAGTTCTCTTTTTAAGGCAAAAAGCTAAGCAAAACTGTGAACAAGTTACAAGCTTACAACATGTTAAATTTCTTGCCATGATTGGAATTCCTTTCCATGATTGCAAATTTCTTGCCATGATTGTAAACATTGATTTTTGCACCAATCTTGCTAAGCTAACCCATAATGTTGGATATTGAAAATGGTGAAATTTTGTGGGGGTCAAAAGACTAGATCAGGAAGAGGCAATAATGTAGTTACCAACTCGGGTAGTGACAATGAGCAATGAGAGAATGTCTTGACGGGCAACCAACACAAGTCACGACTCATGAAGGCAAAATATGAAGAGTTAACTTTAGAAGGTACGGTTTTGTTAAAGAACATGAATTCCCACAATTTATGTTCTTGATTGTCAATTACCGTTGTCAAAAATTGTCTCAACCCACAAAATCCTTTTCAATGGATGTTGTGAGGCAATTTTATGCTAATACTTTTGTCTCCCAAAGAAGCTCAACAAAACCTGTACACTTGGATTAATGGTGTACAAGTATTCTATGATAAATACATCATCAATGAATACTTAGGCACTCCTTGGGTAAGTCAACCCAAAGCCTATGGTGATTTGAGTAAATACCAAGAGAGAATATTGACAAGTAAGGAAGGAAGGGAAAGTGGACATAACAAAATGGAGGTGAGAACTCAACTATGCAGCCAAGGCCTAGAACCTGAAAAGAAAGCGACTACAAGAAAAAAGGTCAAATTCTTAAATTTTGCATGAGTCAATTGACTCAAAATATAACCACCTTTATCTTGTCTAATATTTGGCCAGCATCTCATGTGTCTAGCTTGCCAATGCCTCAGGCAAAGTTGGTCCACTCTATGTATAATGATGATTCAATTGCTGTCTCTACCATAATGTCTAATGCTATTGCTGAAAGCATCAAGAAAAGGGCATTGACCATGATCTTGCCCTCCTTCGCTATGGATTTATGCTAGTACCAAAAAGTCGCAGGGCCCTACAATGAGGTTATGGGCCAAAAATCTCAAATAAATGCCTCATACATTAACAATTATTGCAGGTAAAGAAGTTTGGTCTCAATCAACGCCGAACTTAGAAGAAAAAGAGGTCAAGAAGGTCAATCCTGGGATACTTACGCACCACCTCCTCCAACATAAGATGAGCCCTCTTTGGCTGCTGTCATGGTCCAAAGTAATGCTCGATATAATGCACTTGAAGCAAGGAGCGATGTGCAAGAACAAAAGATTGAGCCATGTTACCGAGGCATTCGGGAAGTGTACCAAGGCCTCTATAATGACTTTGAAGCAGACCCTCACTTCAGTGGAGGATCTTTTGATGGCTTTGATGCCTGGACTTCGTGGCCTGGGACAGACCACAAGGTGGTGAAGGGGGCAGTGGCACCCATGCCAATGAGGACAAAGAGATGTATTTTAATGATGAAGAACGAAGACTAGTGATCCATCCACCAACCTTTTGAATATTTGAATATTTTACGGTTTGTATTGTGGATTGTTTAGTTTAGACATTAATTTCTGTTTGATTGTTTAGTTGTGTGTTTTGCATGGTTGACAATAAAAACTGAACTCGTTGGTATTTGCTTAAAGCCAACCCTAATTTAATGGGTTTAAGCCATTAAACCCATTGCACTGGCTTTCGAATTTTACCCAATATTAATTTTATGGTTTTTGTTGAGAATTAGAAACTACATCCATCTTCGAACGAAGACCAAAGAGGAACGGTGAGCCGTCTTCAAGAGAAACGATCATCTTCTTCATTTCTTCTTCGTCTTCCTCTTCCCCGGTAGCCTTACTTCTTCGTCTTCGAGAGGAAAGAACAATGAATTTTCATATTTCATTTCTTCCTCTTTGGTCTCTGCACTCTTCTTCATCTTGCCCAAAAATCTGATTAATTTCAATTATTCTATGTTCCTTGCTAAGATGACGATTGTTAAGCACATCTTGCCCAAAAATATAATTTAATGCTTAAACAATCGTATGTTAAAACTTGTGTTGCTGCTTGGCTTGTTCTTCTCAGTAGAGAAGTCACGTTTGACCCAGTTGAGAAAAGAGAATAACTTTGGATGTAAAAGAGTGATTTGAATTTTGGGGATTTATTAATGAAGTGAGGTAGAAGACAGAGAAAGTGGAGAGAGGAGAAGAGTGTATTGAGCAATAAGATAATGTTTATGAGTATTTCTCGGTGAAGAAAAGAAGATACTAACACAAATACTACAAAAAAAAATAAATACATAAAACAATTATACATAACACACACTTGTCTGTGTTCTTTTTTTGATGCAGTGGGTAATGGACTAATGGTCATGCGTCAAATATGTGATTATGCAGTTTTAAGACTTCACATGCATGGTTTGATTTGTTTCTAAATTGGAGGCTTTGACCATATCCATTTTTTTGTGACTAACTCTCTACCATTCTAAACTATTATAATATTACATATGCTAATTCTAATAATTAGGAAACATTCTGAATGAATAACATATAACTAAATTAATTTGTGAAGAGTAACTGAGTTAAAGTTCTAAGGACTAGAGTGAGTTGCTTTAAGTATGATGGTTAACGAATGTATATATCAATCCATTGTGGTGTTGATATTGTGATGTGTTTCTTATATTGTGTTGTTTTTCTTAAATACAATATAAAAACTACAACAATAATTTTTATATTGTATTGTGTTTGTTTTGTTAGGTAGAATGGATCTAGTGAATACAACAAATGTGAATGTGCCTAGTACTTAACACGTTTCACAAGGAAGTTCATATCAAGTAAATGTGGAAAGTACTTTTAATCCTACATCTAAGCCTTCTCAAACTCACATTGGACAAGATGATAATACAGAATCAACAACACAGCCAGCACCAAAAAACATAAAAGTGTGGTGTAAGAGCATTTTCAAAATATTAAATTGAAGGGGTAGTGTATTAAACATGGTTTGAAAATCATCTAACTTTGCCTAGGTCCAGGAAGGCTAGTTAAGAAATGAGATATGGTGGATAGAACACTAAAATAACTTGCATAAGCAAATCCTGAAGGGAAAATATGTTCACGAATAGGGGTTGCTAAAAAAGAATATGCATCAAGCTATTGACAAAAAAAAAAGTGTTGGCTGAGAGGCAATCCAATATTGTATGCTTTACCTTTTTCTATAATTTTCCATTTTCTATTTATTTTATTTTATCTTGTGAGAAAATTTTAAAAAAATGATTTTTGAGGTATTGTACTAAAATTTTGCCAAGGCCATGATTGGACCAAAGGAGTGTGTGATGCACCAAAAATAATGCACAAGGTGCTAAGAGATGCGCCAAGCCAAAATATTGATGCTCCAACCAATGGGCATCTCTTCCAAAATGGTGCACCAAGGCCAAGACTGATGAGCGAAGGCCAAGGCCAAGCACCAAAGTGATGTGCAAGCCTAGTGCACCAAGATAGAAATCTGTTGCACCAAGATTATGGGCCACAGGGCCCTGTGCCAAGCTTGATGCGCCAAAGGCAAGTTGATGAGCCAAGACAGGCCAACACACTAGGCGGGGTATTTTAACTGGTGAGTAGGGATGGCAATGGGCGCGGGTGGACACGGGTAGTGTTTTCCCATGCCCAAACCCACAATATTTACGGGTACCCGTGTGATGAGCGTGTTGAGTCAGCCTAGGATTCCCCAGGGGAATCTAACCCACATCCTAAAGTGGATTTCCCTTATCCTCACACATCCCTATACACTCCTTAAAGCGGAAATCCACTCTCACTATAGGCCAAAACACTTTTTTCTTCACACACTCATTTTTCTCAAAACATGTCCTCACCAACTCACTACAAGCATCATGTAAGTATTCATTTTCTCAAATTTCTTCATTCTTTCTTCATTCACATGAACATATGAACTTAAAACTTCATGCATTTGGGAATTATTTTTAGAAAAAACATTCTTAAAAAAACCCCAAATACAAGTTCTAAAACCAGAAAAATTGAAAATTTGATTTTCAAATCTTGAACAAAAGCATATTCTTGAAAATTTATTCATTTACTAATCATATTTGAACTTGAAATGTGTATAGAAATTCTGGACCAAGTTCAAGTATGAGTTTGAGGCATTCAAGTTCAAAAACAAATTTTTACTCAACACATGAATTTTTTTGACTAGTTGTTGCAAACATACATATTTTGGTTTGAATATTGCTTGTATACTTGCCATACCACTTTGCTATACACTTTATGTTTTGTCAAGTGTTTAAACATCCATTAACTTCTGTTTGAAAAAATAAAGTAGTGTTGTTCTGACAAGGGAAAACAACCATGTACATGAATTAAACCGAAATTAATGTAGAGAAGGTGTTTGACATTTTTACTTAGCTTGACATGCATTGAACATGAATTTGTGTATAAATCAGATGCTTGATATTGATGTTTGATTCATCTAAGGAAAAGAACATATGAAAGTTCTCTTTTTAAGGCAAAAAGCTAAGCAAAACTGTGAACAAGTTACAAGCTTACAACATGTTAAATTTCTTGCCATGATTGGAATTCCTTTCCATGATTGCAAATTTCTTGCCATGATTGTAAACATTGATTTTTGCACCAATCTTGCTAAGCTAACCCATAATGTTGGATATTGAAAATGGTGAAATTTTGTGGGGGTCAAAAGACTAGATCAGGAAGAGGCAATAATGTAGTTACCAACTCGGGTAGTGACAATGAGCAATGAGAGAATGTCTTGACGGGCAACCAACACAAGTCACGACTCATGAAGGCAAAATATGAAGAGTTAACTTTAGAAGGTACGGTTTTGTTAAAGAACATGAATTCCCACAATTTATGTTCTTGATTGTCAATTACCGTTGTCAAAAATTGTCTCAACCCACAAAATCCTTTTCAATGGATGTTGTGAGGCAATTTTATGCTAATACTTTTGTCTCCCAAAGAAGCTCAACAAAACCTGTACACTTGGATTAATGGTGTACAAGTATTCTATGATAAATACATCATCAATGAATACTTAGGCACTCCTTGGGTAAGTCAACCCAAAGCCTATGGTGATTTGAGTAAATACCAAGAGAGAATATTGACAAGTAAGGAAGGAAGGGAAAGTGGACATAACAAAATGGAGGTGAGAACTCAACTATGCAGCCAAGGCCTAGAACCTGAAAAGAAAGCGACTACAAGAAAAAAGGTCAAATTCTTAAATTTTGCATGAGTCAATTGACTCAAAATATAACCACCTTTATCTTGTCTAATATTTGGCCAGCATCTCATGTGTCTAGCTTGCCAATGCCTCAGGCAAAGTTGGTCCACTCTATGTATAATGATGATTCAATTGCTGTCTCTACCATAATGTCTAATGCTATTGCTGAAAGCATCAAGAAAAGGGCATTGACCATGATCTTGCCCTCCTTCGCTATGGATTTATGCTAGTACCAAAAAGTCGCAGGGCCCTACAATGAGGTTATGGGCCAAAAATCTCAAATAAATGCCTCATACATTAACAATTATTGCAGGTAAAGAAGTTTGGTCTCAATCAACGCCGAACTTAGAAGAAAAAGAGGTCAAGAAGGTCAATCCTGGGATACTTACGCACCACCTCCTCCAACATAAGATGAGCCCTCTTTGGCTGCTGTCATGGTCCAAAGTAATGCTCGATATAATGCACTTGAAGCAAGGAGCGATGTGCAAGAACAAAAGATTGAGCCATGTTACCGAGGCATTCGGGAAGTGTACCAAGGCCTCTATAATGACTTTGAAGCAGACCCTCACTTCAGTGGAGGATCTTTTGATGGCTTTGATGCCTGGACTTCGTGGCCTGGGACAGACCACAAGGTGGTGAAGGGGGCAGTGGCACCCATGCCAATGAGGACAAAGAGATGTATTTTAATGATGAAGAACGAAGACTAGTGATCCATCCACCAACCTTTTGAATATTTGAATATTTTACGGTTTGTATTGTGGATTGTTTAGTTTAGACATTAATTTCTGTTTGATTGTTTAGTTGTGTGTTTTGCATGGTTGACAATAAAAACTGAACTCGTTGGTATTTGCTTAAAGCCAACCCTAATTTAATGGGTTTAAGCCATTAAACCCATTGCACTGGCTTTCGAATTTTACCCAATATTAATTTTATGGTTTTTGTTGAGAATTAGAAACTACATCCATCTTCGAACGAAGACCAAAGAGGAACGGTGAGCCGTCTTCAAGAGAAACGATCATCTTCTTCATTTCTTCTTCGTCTTCCTCTTCCCCGGTAGCCTTACTTCTTCGTCTTCGAGAGGAAAGAACAATGAATTTTCATATTTCATTTCTTCCTCTTTGGTCTCTGCACTCTTCTTCATCTTGCCCAAAAATCTGATTAATTTCAATTATTCTATGTTCCTTGCTAAGATGACGATTGTTAAGCACATCTTGCCCAAAAATATAATTTAATGCTTAAACAATCGTATGTTAAAACTTGTGTTGCTGCTTGGCTTGTTCTTCTCAGTAGAGAAGTCACGTTTGACCCAGTTGAGAAAAGAGAATAACTTTGGATGTAAAAGAGTGATTTGAATTTTGGGGATTTATTAATGAAGTGAGGTAGAAGACAGAGAAAGTGGAGAGAGGAGAAGAGTGTATTGAGCAATAAGATAATGTTTATGAGTATTTCTCGGTGAAGAAAAGAAGATACTAACACAAATACTACAAAAAAAAATAAATACATAAAACAATTATACATAACACACACTTGTCTGTGTTCTTTTTTTGATGCAGTGGGTAATGGACTAATGGTCATGCGTCAAATATGTGATTATGCAGTTTTAAGACTTCACATGCATGGTTTGATTTGTTTCTAAATTGGAGGCTTTGACCATATCCATTTTTTTGTGACTAACTCTCTACCATTCTAAACTATTATAATATTACATATGCTAATTCTAATAATTAGGAAACATTCTGAATGAATAACATATAACTAAATTAATTTGTGAAGAGTAACTGAGTTAAAGTTCTAAGGACTAGAGTGAGTTGCTTTAAGTATGATGGTTAACGAATGTATATATCAATCCATTGTGGTGTTGATATTGTGATGTGTTTCTTATATTGTGTTGTTTTTCTTAAATACAATATAAAAACTACAACAATAATTTTTATATTGTATTGTGTTTGTTTTGTTAGGTAGAATGGATCTAGTGAATACAACAAATGTGAATGTGCCTAGTACTTAACACGTTTCACAAGGAAGTTCATATCAAGTAAATGTGGAAAGTACTTTTAATCCTACATCTAAGCCTTCTCAAACTCACATTGGACAAGATGATAATACAGAATCAACAACACAGCCAGCACCAAAAAACATAAAAGTGTGGTGTAAGAGCATTTTCAAAATATTAAATTGAATGCAGAAAATACAAAAAGGGAGCTTGCGAATGCAATTATTATGCATGATTATTGTTGAAAGAGGTTTAGTGCACAAACAAGTACTTGGCATAATATTGCCTTTTTAGCTTTTTGTGTCGTAAGAGTAATATTTATTTTCATTTTATTAGCTCCCTTTTTGAGTTCTATTTAACCATACCATTTCTTATGAAAGGTTAATATCAATTAAAAGTGGAGTTAGAGTGATGATTAAATAAAAAGAAAAATAAAAGAATCAATTGCAATAAATAAAGCAATAAATAAATTGTTAGATATTAACAATACGTACACATCACTCTTGAATTAAACTACTCCTTATATAGTTGCAATCCACGGATAGGATTATACTTATGCAATTGGATTTCTTATTTCATCAAGCAAAATTTATAAAGTAACACATTACTATATTTTACACTTGTAGCTCTTTCAAGATTCAATTGTAGTATAAATATGGTTATGTCGAACCACATGAAATTGCCTAACAGAAATATAATCATACTTTATATCTTTTATCAAAAGTAAGAGTTTGACAAATAAAGTTGTTTTTGTGATTTTATGAAGTAAGAAACAAGAAAAAGTAAAGAAACTAAATACTTAAAAATTCAAGAGGAGAATATGGTTAGAATGATAGAATAATTTCTTGAACAATGCAAATTATGCATTATACCTTTGTTAAACCATACACCATATCTTAACTTTCCACAACGTCCCAGCCTGGAAAAGATGATTTTCAAACATTGTATAATGCACTAATCAATAGTTAACTATCATTCGTCGGAGCAAGTTATCACATGCTACTTCAGGCTCCGTTAACATTGATTAGCCTTGAATATAAGTTACTTAAAATAGATGCTTCATTTGTCAAGACTTTAAGAAGAAGCATTTTTTATCTTGAAATCAAGTTTTAGACGATCAAGCTAAAACCGCATTAAGAACTTCTTAAAGAATCAACATAACCAAAGTAATAACTTGTATAAATGAAGAAGAAGATAAAAGAGTAAAAGAAATTACACCATATACAAATTTTGGAACATTAACAATCCATCCAAAGATTAGTTGCATGTTAGGTCCCACATGGCTCTATAACTCACCTAGAGGAGGGGTGAATAGGTGATATGGTACACGATTATCGTTGCTCGATAAAAAAATAGAATACACAAAATTGTATACTGTTTAATCAATTAACCACAACTATAATTGATTAACTCGCTCTGCTATTAATCGATTAACTAAACACCTTAATCGATTATTTAGTTCTTGTTCAATGAAAACAATTTTCTTTCGATATCCAAGATTACCAAGATTCAACTAAACTTATATGCACTTATTACAGAAGATTAAGAATAGTAAATGCACAATACATAATATGCAATTAACACAGAATGATATGCATGTCAAGTTATGTAAATCAAGTAATATGGAAATATAAAAAGATAAGGGATAAGAAGAATGAGACACAACTTTTTATCCTAGTTTGTTTGAGGTCTACTGCAAACTACATCTAGGCCTCCCCTTCTGATCTTGAGAGATTTTTCTTCACTATGAAATCTTAATGTACTCTTACAAACAAGCTTCCAATACAAGATGCAAGACACTACTTTCTTGGACTCTATGAACTTGACAACCTCAGTTTGACCTCTCTCTCGCCTACTAAGATCTCCTATCTTTACGCGATTAGGCCTAGCCAAATATCGCTCAATACCAAGACCTCTTGCTTCTCGTGAAGACACACCTAAAAATAGCTAGGATTTTTCCCAAACCTATTCTCCTTTAATAGTAATACCAATCACACCAAGAGAATATGTTATTGCCTTGTCTAACAATTCTTTCAAGTTATATGTGCACCTCAACGTGCAGATTTAACCACTCTTCCCAAATCTAAAAACCCTTATAAAGATCTCACAATTATAGAATAGAAAACATGAGATGTAAGATTTCTTTTTGACAAAACATTTAACAATTAAGCTCAACATGTATCTTTGTAAAGATTCACCCTTTTCTCTTTTTCAAAAGAATACTTTTGAAAATCTCTCTAAAGATATGAAAGTGAAAGAGCTTAAGATTTTCTAAACAATGTGTAATCATTTTTTCCTATATGTGTTCTAACTCTATGAATCAATGTTCATGTATGCTATTCAATATGATCAACATTATGCAATATGAAAAACTTTGGTTAATATAGTATTTTGTTTTTAGATGTGGTTAATCGATTATACCTTAAACTTAATCGATTAACGGGTTCTTGAAAATACCAGAAAACATAAACAGTAACAACCCTTAATCGATTAAACCCATACCTAATCGATTAACGACTTCCGAAGAATTCAATGCTTAATCGATTAAAATATTTCTTAATCGATTAATGGTTTTCCAAAAAAGATATTTCAATTATGTATGAACCTCCTACATGATTTATAAAAGAATGATGCATACCTTTGAATGATGTATGATTTAAAACTCTTTTTAAATGCATTCAAAACATATGATCATGTATGTATGTATGCATGTGCATGTAAATTATGTATGTATGCATGCGAGTCTCATTTTAGTTATGATTGATTTTAGCTTGTGAGACTCCCATTAGGGTTCATCCTAGCCTAGACTCTTTCTAAGCAAACATCTTAAGACCTAAGAAAGATATAACACATTTAGCCTCTAGATCTTCTTGAATGCTTTATCTTGTTTGAACTTGAGTCTTGACTCTGTTGTTTACTTTGTTGTTTACTTTGTTGTTTGCTGATTTGTTCATCCTTTCAAGCTTGTCCTTGATATACAATCTTTGTTGTGGATCTTTGTCTTTCATCAACCTTTGTCTTCATCAAATCTATATAATGCATGCTTACATACACAATCTGCCCATTGATGCATGCTTGCATCTTCACATAGGACTTCTTAAACTGATAATAGAAATGAGCTTAATGAGTGGATACCAAAACAGTTAGCATATAGGAGATAATGAGAACCCTATAAGTTAGCGCATTAGGAATAGTTATGGTCCCCAAGATACAAAATTACAAATAGTTTTTACCTCTCCTCATCAGAGAAAAAACGAAGGTCCTAAAAGGAATTCATGATTAGGTTGAAGAAGGTCATCCTACCGAAACTCTCTCCAAAAGCATAGAAAATGAATAGATCTTAGAAACATTGATCTAGGTATGACTTTGTATCGTCATTTTATATTATGTGCAAGAATTATGAGATTCAAAATCCCATGATTAGTGTTTCACCAATAAAAAGGAAATTCCAACAAAGGAAACTTGTTGAATAAAGTGGCAATGATTGTCATATTAAATAGTTGTAATGTCTTTCACAACTTGCCATGAGGCAACATACAAACCAAACCTTGTGAAGAAGTCAGAATATGTTCTACTATAGAAGCCAACAGAGCAATATTTCCGCCAAGAATACGTCTTCTACCATTAGGAAATTTGAGAAGAAGAACAAAATATGGAGAATGAAAATATATGAGGAACTATGATACCATATTAGAAATAAAAAAACAAGAAAATTATGTATATTTCATTGAATGAATCAAATTGAATGAATTGGAGTACAAAGAAATTAATCAACCTATTATATAGAAAATACAAGAGACATAAATCTAAGTAACTCCTAACTAATTTATTTTTCAACATACAAGTTTTAATCATGAAAAATGAATTTTACAATGATGGCTTGTTATGCAAAATGTAAGAAATTTAAACTAATTATTATCCTAATATAATATTAACCCACCATACCAAAATATATTTTAACAATTACCATTTAAATAAGTTCCAAAAGTTTAAATCAATCACCATATTGATGAGTGTTATAAAACTCGGCTCAGACCGACTGATCCGACAGGTTCAACTGTGAACCGACGGCGTGGAATTATACACAATATCACATTCACACATAACAAACATAATACACACACTATGTTATCACATACATAAATGCAAATGATGAATGATGCTTGTAACTCAGACTATGAGGCTCAATATCCATGAGTTCAATATATGAATGCTATGTTTAGTTCATCCATCCTTACACCAATATCCTCCTGATAAACTATTCAAAAATAACCAAGAGTACAGGTCCCATAATAAGTCTATTTGAATGCACCAACTTATTCCTCGCAAGGATATATGTTCAATTTGTTCCAATGAAACTGTCCATTTTCGGACGGTGTCGTATCAAACACTTTATGTGCAATCCTCTCATCGATCATGATTGCAAAGAGGGAATGTTAGAGATTATGTAGTTTGCTTTGAGAGAACTATCTGAACCAACAGAATATCGCAGCCAAGAATACAGGGGACCCGTCTCACCTAGACTCCCTCTCAAGGCTTTGCTGACGCATCACCGCCATCACCGACCCTTTCAACATCTCAGGGCTCGTCCGTCTTCCATAATTTTCCTCTCAACTAATTCATTATTCACAATGAATATGCACACTAACCAAGGTTAGTAGATTAAATATTTCAATCATTCTTTTATTACGAGCGGCCTATCCTAAGACATTTCCCATTGGGAAGGCTTCTAGTGGGACCCAATCTTAACATCAATAGAGGAAAATATCATCTCCACTACAAACCATCGTTGAATCACCCTGAACGGCCCAATGGCCAAGCCTCTTATGGTGAGACGATCTCACTGCATGCGAAAAACATAACCTTTCGAGCCTCGACCCTTAACCATCAAATTGTTAGCACTTATTACTTTGGTTATGATGAATTTCTTGTACAAACTCTCAAGAATCTAATATAATTATTCTTTCTTACAAAGTTTACATCTTTGGGGTACATTATCCCCAAGGAAGGAGTTTCATAGGTTTTATTGAAGAAGAATGGGTTTGAGAAACTAGAACTTGAAGAAAAATGAAACCTTGGTAGAAAGATTATCATTGGACTCTCTCCCAAGTGAGAGTTGGCGCTCAAACGATAAATATTATCCAATCTTCCTGGAGACCTCTCGCCTAAGCGATAGCTGTTGCTCAAGCGACACAAACAAGCAAAAATTAGTGGAGACTTCTTACCCAAGTGAAAGCTAGCGTTCAAGCCAGGGCTCTAATAATCGATTATACCTAAGAGTTAATTGATTATCATAGTTACAAGGTAAAATTAATGGGACCTCTCGCCCAAGCAAGAGCATGTCGCTCAAGCGACGAAAACAAGTCAAAAATTACTGGGACCTCTTCACCCAAGCGAGAGTTGTCGCTCAAGCAACAAAAGCATGGCCAACTTTATGGAGACTTCTCGCCCAAGCGAGGGCTCTGATAATCGATTAAACCTAAACGTTAATCGATTATCACAGTCACAATTATTTGAGTAATGTTCATCCATGGATATCCACAATATTATTCCACACATAGACATAATTAAACGACATGGCTTAAGAAACCACACATACTTAATCCAGACAAACAGACAATTAATTAAGTATAGAATTCCTTAATACCCAAAACAACTCCAAACTTTTGAGGTAGTTTAGGAGGTCCGGATGTCATATTTTGACACCATTATGTCATGATATATTCTCCCTCACCTTAGGTTGTCGAGTGAGTGATTACCTTTAAGTGTGAACGAGTAGGTTGTCCAACTTCCATAGCTTCGAAAGTAAACACAAAACAAATTAGTGGGTTTGCGAGTTAATTTTTTTTGCAGGATAACCCTAAGGAAAAGACATCTTTTAACCTATCATGGACACAATCACTTTCATCCATACGGTTCAAGATTACATATTCTTGAACCATCCCTTATCATCGAAAGTCTAATTTAAGAAAACAATCATTTTTAAACTTAAGACTTTAACAAAGTTTGTATTTTTAACTTTAACCCAAATTAATACTTTTATGAAGACTTTAAGGCATATTCACCAAAATCAACACTTTAAATCAAGATCTCTTAAGTTAAACTTACCACTTTAAAGTAAGCTAACTCAAGTGGATTCAATAAAACTCTATGGTCATCTCAACACATTTCATTCTATTAGTACCCACAAGGCTTGCTAGTGTTGATCACATAACCAAGAACAACATATTGTTGAAAGAGTTTTCTTGCCTGGTAAGACAAGACATGTTTCTGATCGATTTATTTAGTTACAAGTTTATTCTTTGCTCGCTATCTCTGCTTTGTTGGAAAGAATTACCAATGTCGACATAATGGTTTCAAGAATATTCCATTTGATCAAAAACTTGACTTTATTGAATTATTAACAACTTCATACCATGTCGGTTTGTGGAATATATTCCAACACCGACTTACTAGTATGAATTTAGAAAATTAACACAAGTGATAATGAGTGAAATTTATTTTCATTTCCTTTTACCAAACTACTTCCTTACGGAATGTTGGTAAAGAATAAATAAATAAAACAATAAATTGTGAGTTGTAGAATTTAAATGACAGAAAGTAAATGTTAGTTTGCGGAAATGTAAATGACAAAAAGTAAATGTTAGTTGCGGAAAGGAAATGACTAAAAATAAAAGTTAGTAGTTAGATCACTCATTATGACTATGTATTTTTCCTTTTCACAAAGATACAATTTATGCATTAAATTGCACATTGATTCAAGGTTTCTTTCTTTGTCAACAAATAAAATTTATTTGATAACACTTTACAATTTTACATTTATATCTCTTTCTTTGTCGATAGAAAATTGTCACTCGATGAAATAAGTTGTCACACCTTATTTCAGGCTCCGTAAACATTGATTAGCCTTGATTACAAGTTGCTTAAAATGGATGCTTTGATTTGGAAAATAAACTAAGGTGTATTCCTACTCTTTAGTTCATTTGTCAAGACTCTAAAAAGAAGCATTTTGGATCTTGAAATCAAGTTTTAGGTGATCAAGCCAAAACCGCATTAAGAAATTTCTAAAGAATTGAAATTCCCATAGTAATAACTTAAACATAATTCAACATAATGAAAGAAGAAATTACAAGAAATATTAATGAGCCAAAAATTCAACTAAGATTTTAGGAGCATTAGCCATCTTAATCCAAGGATTTAAGACACTTTACCATGCACAAATGAGATTGTAAAATGAATTTTAGCATCTCATTTGATTACTCCTTCTCCTCTTGAATTAAAGAGAGCTTACAAATAATAATTACTTAAGCTACTTTGGAGTAGAAATTCTCCAAGAAATTACAAAGAACAAAATGTAGAAGAAGAGAGAAATTCGGATGTGGAAGAGTGAATGTGTGAAGTGGATGAAGTGATGAATGGATTATTCCATTTTAGCCTTGAAGTGCCTCCTATTTATAGGAGTTCCAGGACCTCGCTAAGCTGCTCCCTTCTACCGCTAAGCTGCTAACCAAACCCTTCAGCACGAGTTTGGTCACGTGGCCAAGCAGCTTAGTCACCTGCTTAGGGCTGAGTCATCCAAGCTATGGTGTGCTACTTGGCCTAGCTATTGTGAGCTACTTAGGGTGAGGTCATGTATGAGGTAAGAATGCTTGGGTGCTAAGTTAACTTTGGCCAACTTGCTGACTACACACCACCAAGCACCTACGTGGCACCGGTGAGCTGCCTGCTTGAGTATCTTGATCGTGCCTGATGTTGATGTGGCTTGGTGCTTGGTTCCACGCTGGGCGCTCAAGATGCCGCACTAAGTTGCTGAATGAGCACTTAGCGTGTGCCATACGTGTGTTGGCTCATGCCAGGCTTGTGTTCTGGTCGTGCCTAATTGGTGTCCAGGTCACGTTGGGCGTGCATTTGGTCCAAGCTAAGCTGATTGGTGAGCAACTTCATGTTGACTTCATGCTTTCCACATAGGCCAAGTTTTGGTGAGTCATGCTTAAGGCTAAGCACACAACTTGTCACACTAAGCTTAAGCATGTCATGTACGAACCATTTTGGCCTATTTTGCGGGCTTGCACTTGAATATTCCATCTCTTTTCTACCTAAATCCTACAAAATAAAGTAGAAAAGAAATACACAAAGCATACATACAAGATTGTGTTATTTTATCCAAAAAGTGTTGAATTAAGTTGGTTTTCTCAATTTGCCAAGGATAAGTGTCATAAAAAGTGTATGAAATTTTGACATTTTTGGCACTTATCAACTCCCCCCAACTTAAGACTTTGTTTGTCCTAAAACAAATGGTAAAGCATATATGAATTCAAGACTTGGCTAATTTTTCAAGATATGATTGACATGATTTCAAATTTTCTTAAGCATGAAAAAATGTTTTCAATGAGATTTTTCATGATTTGTGATTTTTTTTACACATAATGCTTGAAACAAAAAATGTATGCTTTTATTCATCGAAAGTGTGTAACAATTTACGTATGCAAATATTTTTCAATCAAAAAGTGTTTTTGCATACAAGTTCAAAATTGGAATTTATTCAAAAGGGTAAGTGTTTCACTCAAATTTTCAACCATTTGATTGTAGTAAATTTAACTTGTTCTTTGTCTCACCAATACCCTTAAATTTCATAATCAATCAAGGACCACAAAGGTCTTGTTTTTTGTTGTAATGAGGCTAAGTTTGGATAATCATGGTTTTTCTAGATAATCAAGTTAAGTTGAAGTTAAAAGAGAGCATTTTATAAAATTTTCTCAATGAAGCACTTCACTCTTCTTTTTTCCATAATTTCCTTTTCCAACCTCATAGTTTTTGAACCTTGGCTCTTTTTTGTCTTATTTTTGTATTCCTCAATCTCTTTTTGTTCTTCACTTCTTTTACAACTTTTATTATTTTTGTAAAGAGATTGAGAAATTTTTTTCCTTTTACAACTTTTGAACCTTGATCACTTTCTATCAATCTTATGCAATTAAGAGATTTAAAGACTCAAACAAGTTTAATTAGATAAATCAAATGGTGATTTATACTTTGATCCGCACGTGTTTGGCTCACTCTCTCACTTGGCTTAGATTTACATTTCTTGATTTTAAAAAATGTTTGCAAAGATCATGTTACACAAATTTAAATTCCATTCGCAAAAAAATTCAAGTTATGACATTATGTGATGTTTTCACAAAACGTTTAGCATATATCTCATTTTGATCAATAAAAGTTTAAGTCAAAATATGCTTAGCAATTTCTTAATCATGCAATCATGCCAAAATTGTTTTATTTAGCCACTTTGATTTCGGTTTTGAATTTTTTTTGAGTTTATGGACAACTAAATTACTTTTTAAATAACTATACAATCCTATACCAATATTAAATTTCTTTAAAATTTTTACATATGCATTAAACCATGTTCCCCCTCTTTAAATGAGGGCTTGTCATCAAGCCAATAGAAAAATTGGTTTTAAGGAGATGTTTGATGCATATGAATTTTTTTAAAGAATAACATATTACTTGAAACACAAAAAATTTAATTAAAAAGAAATTTAGAAACTAACCAACTACTGGGTTGCCTCCCAGCAAGCGCTCGTTTAACGTCAATAGCTTGACGCATGTTACCTACAAAACCAGAATTCACCATCTTCTTTCTAACGCTCAGATGAGCTTGGTTCACCCTTTAGGACAACGTTGCAGTGCTCCCTCAGATTGACTTCTGTATTAGCTGAAAATGTTGATTTCTGATTTTCAGCTATTTGTTTGGTCAATTGTCCGATTTGAATTTCCATATTCTGTAGAGATGGATCAGTGTTCTTCTGGTTTGACATCGTCATTTGCATGAACTGATTTAGTGTGTCCTCCAGGTTAATAATTATGTCCTGTGTTGGGTATTAATATTGATTATTCCTTGGGTAGAATTGTGATGGCGGTTCTTGAGGATTGTCTTGTCTCAAAGGCTGATTCCCTTGAAATTGATTATTACCCCCTTGAGGATAACTATTTTGAAAGTTCTATCTTGGAGAATTGCCTACAAAGTGGAATTCCGCATTTTGACAATGGCCTACTTCATGATCGTCAACACAGTTGTCACACTTGTAAATTGCTTCTTTGAAGATTCCCGTAGTTATCTAGGTAAATCATTAAGCTTCTTGTTCATTTCACCAAGCTGTTGTTGAAGAAGTTTATGTTTAGCCAACATAGCATCTGTTGAGCTCTATTCGAGAATTCCACTTCTCCTTGGTGGTGGTCCTCTTTGGTGTTGACTTTTCTGGTCATTTAATGCCATGGATTCAATTATATCAATAGCTTTTTGTGGTGGTTTAGTCAAAAGTTGTCCTCCAACCATTGCGTTCAGAATCCATTGGTGTTTTTGTTGCAATCCATTAATGAAGATATGGATTTGAGTTTGCACATAAATCCATGTTTTGGGGACTTTCTTAGCATAGATTTGAATCTATCCCAAGATTCGCAAATAATTTCTCCAGCAAGTTGAACAAAGGTGGATATAGCTATCTTCAGATCCATAAACTTTCCTTGCGGAATGTATCTGCTCATAAATTTCTCTTCCACCAGGTTTCAGTCATTTTGAATATGTGGAGGTAGATCTAGAAACCATTCCTTAGCTTTCCCTATCTGAGTTAAAGGAAAAATCCTCAAAAAACAAGTTTCTTCTTGTGTTTCTGATATTCCAGCAGTACCAACCAACTCCTAAAATTTTGTGAGATGGTTGTATGGATTTTCATGCTCCAGACTGGCAAATGTATTTGCATACATCAACTCTACCAATCCATATTTCATTTCGGGAGTCCTTTGGGTACAAGATGGCCTCCCAATCTTTATCATAATTCTGGGCGTGCAATTGACAAATCCACTAGTATTTGGCAGCTTTTCTGCCCTTGAACCTTCAGTGGTTTGTTGATTATTGGCTATTGATTCTGATTTTTTCTTGGATTTCCTCTGGGCTTTCTTTTTCTATCGTAAAGTTTTTTTAAGTTCTGGATCGAAAGAAAACTCTACTGTTTATTCCTACAATGCATGCACCAAAGGAAATGTCTATGTTTTTCGACAAGAAGGTTAGTGATTAAGAATGGACAATATTTGTAATTAAAAATTCAAATTAGTTTATACAAAAAAGTGAAAAATATTTTAACAAAGATTATTAATAATATTGCATAGTAAATAATAATTTCTATTATTTAGTAATTCCCCGGCAGCGTCGCCAATTTGTTGAAAGAGTTATCTTGCTTGGTAAGGCAAGACATGTTTCCGATTGATTTATTTAGTTATAGGTTTATTATTTGCTCGCCATCTCGGCTTTGTTGGAAATAATTCCCAACGCCGATATAATGGTTTTAAGAATATTCCATTTGATCAAAAACTTGAGTTTATGGAATTATTAACAACTTCATACCATCTCGGTTTTGTGGAATAAATTCCAACACTGGTTTACTAGTACCAATTTAGCAAATTAACACAAGTGATAATGAGTGATATTTATTTTCATTTCATTTTATTAACCAACTACTTCTTTATGGAAGGTTGGTAAAGAATAAATAAATACAACAATAAAATTGATGAAGTACAAATAAAAATTACCTAAGCTACTTTGGAGTAGAAATTCTTCATGAAATTACAAAGAAGAAAATGTAGAAGAAGAGAGAAATTCAGATGTGGAGGAGTGAATGTGTGAAGTTGATGAAGTGATGAATGGATTATTCCATTTTAGCCTTGAAGTGCCTCCTATTTATAGGAGTTCGAGGACCCCTCTAAGCTGCTGTCCAAACCATTCAACATGGGTTTAGTCACCCGGCCAAGCAACTTAGTCACCTGCTTGTGGCTGAGTCACCCAAGCTATGTAGAGCTACTTGGCTCAAGTATTGTGCGCTACTTCTGAAAATCATAAGGTAGCTACTTAGGGTGAGGTCATGCATGAGGTAAGCATGCTTGGTGCTAAGTTAACTTTGGTCAACTTGCTGAGTGCACACCGCCTAGCGCCTATGTGGCATCACTGAGCTGCCTGCTAGAGCAGCTTGATCGTGTCTGATGTTGATGTGGCTTGGTGCTTTCTTCCATGTTGGGCACTCTAGGTGCCACGCAAAGCTGCTGAATGAGCACTTAGCGTGTGCCATGCGTGTGGTGGCTCGTGTTCTAACCGTGCCTAGTTGTTGTGTCACACTGAGCGTGCATTTAGTCCAAGCTAAGCTACTCAGTGAGAAGCTTCATGTGGACTTCATGCTTTCCACATAGGCCAAGTTTTGGTGAAGCATGCTTAAGGCTAAGCACACAGCTTGCCACACTAAGCTTAAGCATGTCATGTATGGATTATTTTGGCCTATTTTGAGCATTTTGTTTGCACTTGAATATTCCATCTCGTTTCTACCTAAATCCTACAAAATAAAGTAGAAAAGAAGTACACAAAGCATATATACAAGATTGTGATCTGCATAAATTCATCGAAACTAACCTTGTTCTGAATTACGAAAAATGTCATTTCATGATAGAGCAAGGCATAGTTTTGGGACATGTGATCTGATAAGTGCCATACATACCTAAAAATCATACACTTTTATGGCACTTATCTTAAGCATAATTGAGAAAAACCAACTTAAACAATACTTTTTTGTATAAAATATCACAATTTGGTATATTTGTGTTGGTATTGCCTTTTTACGTATTTTTTAGGAAATAAAATGAAGAAAAGAAGAGAAAAGATTCATGGTCAAAAAGCAACAAAAGTCAAGAAAATCAAGGTGCTCAACCAGGCAGCTGAGCGTGGAACAAGCCCCGCTGAACTAACCTGGCCACCTGTCTGACCTAGACCAAACTGCTCAACCAGGCAGCTGAGCGGACCTGCTTAGCCGCTCAGCCTAGCACTAGACTAGGCCTGGTACGGTCAGAAATATGCTTGAACAAGCTGCTCAGCAGAGAACCAGACTCCTGGCCAGATCAACAAGCACCAAGCCACGTCTCAGTCGACACGGTCAGAAGCTGCTGAACAAGTAGCTCAACGGTGAAGCAGGTGCGCTGGGCGGTGCTTACCAGACTTAACTTAACCATCAAGCAAACCATGAAGTCATCCATGACCTCACCTCAAGTAGCCCACCATAGGCTTTTCAGAAGTAGCTCATAATAGCTAGGTCTCATAGCCCACAACTAGATTTGGTAAGTCATACACAAAGGTGACTAAGCTACT